>NW_027591709.1:0-20000 GCF_964213995.1 Mustelus asterias
ACTACCCACACACATCACTGTCCCCCTTATCCACCCCCCCACTACCCACACACATCACTGTCCCCCTTATCAACCCACCCCCCACTACCCACACACATCACTGTCCCCCTTATCCACCCCCCCACTACCCACACACTTCACTGTCCCCCTTATCCAACCCCACCCCCCACTACCCCCACACATCACTGTCCCCCTTATCCACCCCCCCACTACCCACACACATCACTGTCCCCCTTATCCAACCCCCCCCCCACTACCCCCACACATCACTGTCCCCCTTATCCACCCCCCCCCCCACTACCCACACACATCACTGTCCCCCTTATCCACCCCCCCCCCACTACCCACACACATCACTGTCCCCCTTATCCACCCCCCCCCCACTACCCACACACATCACTGTCCCCCTTATCCACCCCCCCCCACTACCCCCACACATCACTGTCCCCCTTATCCACCCCCCCCCACTACCCCCACACATCACTGTCCCCCTTATCCACCCCCCCCCCAACTACCCACACACATCACTGTCCCCCTTATCCACCCCCCCCCCCACTACCCACACACATCACTGTCCCCCTTATCCACCCCCCCCCCACTACCCACACACATCACTGTCCCCCTTATCCACCCCCCCCCAACTACCCACACACATCACTGTCCCCCTTATCCACCCCCCCCCACTACCCACACACATCACTGACCCCCTTATCCACCCCCCCCCCACTACCCACACACATCACTGTCCCCCTTATCCACCCCCCCCCCACTACCCCCACACATCACTGTCCCCCTTATCCACCCCCCCCCCCAACTACCCACACACATCACTGTCCCCCTTATCCACCACCCCCCCCACTACCCACACACATCACTGTCCCCCTTATCCACCCCTCCCCCACTACCCACACACATCACTGTCCCCCTTATCCACCCCCCCCCAACTACCCACACACATCACTGTCCCCCTTATCCACCCCCCCCCCCACTACCCACACACATCACTGACCCCCTTATCCACCCCCCCCCCACTACCCACACACATCACTGTCCCCCTTATCCACCCCCCCCCCCACTACCCCCACACATCACTGACCCCCTTATCCACCCCCCCCACTACCCACACACATCACTGTCCCCCTTATCCACCCCCCCACTACCCACACACATCACTGTCCCCCTTATCCACCCCCCCCCCACTACCCACACACATCACTGTCCCCCTTATCCACCCCCCCCCATTACCCACACACATCACTGTCCCCCTTATCCATCCCCCCACTACCCACACACATCACTGTCCCCCTTATCCAACCCCCCACTACCCACACACATCACTGTCCCCCTTATCCACCCCCCACTACCCACACACATCACTGTCCCCCTTATCCACCTCCCCCACTACCCACACACATCACTGTCCCCCTTATCCACTCCCCCCCCACTACCCACACACATCACTGTCCCCCTTATCCACCCCCCCACTAACCACACACATCACTGTCCCCCTTATCCACCCCCCCCCCCACTACCCACACACATCACTGACCCCCTTATCCACCCCCCCCACTACCCACACACATCACTGTCCCCCTTATCCACCCCCCCACTACCCACACACATCACTGTCCCCCTTATCCACCCCCCCCCCACTACCCACACACATCACTGTCCCCCTTATCCACCCCCCCACACAACCCACACACACCACTGACCCCCTTATCCACCCCCCCCATTACCCACACACATCACTGTCCCCCTTATCCATCCCCCACTACCCACACACATCACTGTCCCCCTTATCCACCTCCCCCACTACCCACACACATCACTGTCCCCCTTATCCACCTCCCCCACTACCCACACACATCACTGTCCCCCTTATCCACCCCCCCCCCACTACCCACACACATCACTGTCCCCCTTATCCACTCCCCCCCCCACTACCCACACACATCACTGTCCCCCTTATCCACCCCCCACTACCCACACACATCACTGTCCCCCTTATCCACCTCCCCCACTACCCACACACATCACTGTCCCCCTTATCCAACCCCCCACTACCCACACACATCACTGTCCCCCTTATCCAACCCCCCCCCACTACCCACACACATCACTGTCCCCCTTATCCACCCCCCCCCACTACCCACACACATCACTGTCCCCCTTATCCACCTCCCCCACTACCCACACACATCACTGTCCCCCTTATCCACCCCCCCCCCACTACCCACACACATCACTGCCCCCCTTATCCACCCTCCCACTACCCACACACATCACTGTCCCCCTTATCCACCTCCCCCACTACCCACACACATCACTGTCCCCCTTATCCACCCCCCCAATACCCACACACATCACTGTCCCCCTTATCCACCCCCCCACTACCACACACATCACTGTCCCCCTTATCCACCCACCCCCACTACCCACACACATCACTGTCCCCCTTATCCACCCACCCCCACTACCCACACACATCACTGTCCCCCTTATCCACCCACCCCCACTACCCACACACATCACTGTCCCCCTTACCCGCCCACCCACTACCCACACACATCACTGTCCCCCTCCCACTACCCACACACATCACTGTCCCCCTTATCCACCCCCCCACTACCCACACACATCACTGTCCCCCTTATCCACCCCCCCCCCCACTACCCACACACATCACTGTCCCCCTTATCCACCCCCCCACTCCCCACACACATCACTGTCCCCCTTATCCACCCCCCACTACCCACACACATCACTGTCCCCCTTATCCACCCCCCCCCCACTACCCACACACATCACTGTCCCCCTTATCCACCCCCCCCCCATTACCCACACACATCACTGTCCCCCTTATCCATCCCCCCACTACCCACACACATCACTGTCCCCCTTATCCAACCCCCCACTACCCACACACATCACTGTCCCCCTTATCCACCCCCCACTACCCACACACATCACTGTCCCCCTTATCCACCTCCCCCACTACCCACACACATCACTGTCCCCCTTATCCACTCCCCCCCCACTACCCACACACATCACTGTCCCCCTTATCCACCCCCCCACTACCCACACACATCACTGTCCCCCTTATCCACCCCCCCCCCACTACCCACACACATCACTGACCCCCTTATCCACCCCCCCCACTACCCACACACATCACTGTCCCCCTTATCCACCCCCCCACTACCCACACACATCACTGTCCCCCTTATCCACCCCCCCCCCCACTACCCACACACATCACTGTCCCCCTTATCCACCCCCCCACACAACCCACACACACCACTGACCCCCTTATCCACCCCCCCCATTACCCACACACATCACTGTCCCCCTTATCCATCCCCCACTACCCACACACATCACTGTCCCCCTTATCCACCTCCCCCACTACCCACACACATCACTGTCCCCCTTATCCACCTCCCCCACTACCCACACACATCACTGTCCCCCTTATCCACCCCCCGCCCACTACCCACACACATCACTGTCCCCCTTATCCACCCCCCACTACCCACACACATCACTGTCCCCCTTATCCACCTCCCCCACTACCCACACACATCACTGTCCCCCTTATCCAACCCCCCACTACCCACACACATCACTGTCCCCCTTATCCAACCCCCCCCCACTACCCACACACATCACTGTCCCCCTTATCCACCCCCCCCCCACTACCCACACACATCACTGTCCCCCTTATCCACCTCCCCCACTACCCACACACATCACTGTCCCCCTTATCCACCCCCCCCACTACCCACACACATCACTGCCCCCCTTATCCACCCTCCCACTACCCACACACATCACTGTCCCCCTTATCCACCTCCCCCACTACCCACACACATCACTGTCCCCCTTATCCACCCCCCCAATACCCACACACATCACTGTCCCCCTTATCCACCCCCCCACTACCACACACATCACTGTCCCCCTTATCCACCCACCCCCACTACCCACACACATCACTGTCCCCCTTATCCACCCACCCCCACTACCCACACACATCACTGTCCCCCTTATCCACCCACCCCCACTACCCACACACATCACTGTCCCCCTTATCCGCCCACCCACTACCCACACACATCACTGTCCCCCTCCCACTACCCACACACATCACTGTCCCCCTTATCCACCCCCCCACTACCCACACACATCACTGTCCCCCTTATCCACCCCCCCCCACTACCCACACACATCACTGTCCCCCTTATCCACCCCCCCACTCCCCACACACATCACTGTCCCCCTTATCCACCCCCCACTACCCACACACATCACTGTCCCCCTTATCCACCCCCCCCACTACCCACACACATCACTGTCCCCCTTATCCACCCACCCCCACTACCCACACACACCACTGACCCCCTTATCCACCCCCCCACTACCCACACACATCACTGACCCCCTTATCCAACCCCCCACTACCCACACACATCACTGTCCCCCTTATCCACCCCCACCCCCCACACACATCACTGACCCCCTTATCCACCCCCCCACTACCCACACACATCACTGACCCCCTTATCCACGCCCCCCACTACCCAGACCAATCGCGTCCCCCTTTCCCCCCACCGATCACCCGCAGCGTGGCAGCAGATCCCCCTGTCCTCTCTACCTCACCCCGGCCAGAGATCCATCTGACCCCCCTCCCACCAGTGACCGATCGGGCCTTCCCCCCCCCATACCAACCAGAGATACGTCTTACCCGCCTCCTTCCTCTCCCCCCTCAGAGAATGATCTGGCCTCACTGCCCCCCGCCTCCCCCAGACAACAATCTGGCTTCACTCAACCGCCCCCCCCCCCCACCCCCACCCCCCCAGAGGAACATCGGACCCGCCTCCTCCTCCCCCCCCCACCAACCAGACAACGATCTAGCCTCACTCCGCTCCGCCCACGCCCCCCCACCCCCCCCCCACCAAGCCAGAGAATGATCTGACCGGCCTCCCTCCTCCACCCCACCACTGATCTGAGTCAGGGAGCCGTTGGAAGCGCTGAACCCGCTCTTCAGCAGCTGGAGCGTCTGATTCAGACTTTTATTCAGCAGGTCCATTTCGGTGCGGTTCCGGGTCGGTAAACGCGGTGGTAAAGGGGGAAATGCTGATAAAGTTGGGCGGGCAGTTCATTAATTCACTTTAAATACATGCAAATACATTTAAATCGCCGTTGCGCCCGTTTTGGGCGCAAATCGAATCGCCGCCATTCCCGGGTCACGATGTTGTGCCGAGCTTTGTCTGAAATGCAATGGTAAAATCGGGCCCTTGGTGTGCAGATCAGACTGAGGTTCTAAATCTTGGCGGTGGTGTAAATCACACTGAGGCTCTAGACCACACTGAGGTTCGAGATCACAATCAGGATGTGGATCACACTGATGTTATGGATCTCACTGAGACTCTGGATCGGACAGAGGGTGTAGGTTACATTTGGTGTGGATCGCACTGTGCTTCTAGATCACATTGAGGATCTAGATCACTCTGAGGTTCTGGGTCTCACTGAGGTTGCAGATCACACTGAGGTTCTAGATCTCATTGAGGGTGTGGACCACACTGAGGTTCTCAATCTCACTGAGGTTGTGGGGTGCACAGGTTCTAGATCACACTGATGGTTTAGATCACACTGATGTTCTGGATCACACTGAGGTTCTAGATCACATTGAAGGCGTGGGTCACACTGAGGGTGTGGATCACACTGAGGTCCCAGATCACACTGAGGTCCCAGATCACACTGAGGTTCTAGATCACACTGATGGTGGAGATCACACTGAGGTCCTTGATCACACTGATGGTATAGATCACACCGAGGTCCTAGATCATACTGAAGTCCTAGATCACACTTAGGTTCTAGGCCGCACTGAGGGAGTAGATCACACTGAGGTCCCAGATCACACTGAGGTTCTAGATCACACTGAGGGAGTAGATCACACTGAAGCTCTAGATCATACTGTGGTTCTATATGACACTAAGGTTCTGGATCACACTGATGTTCTCAAACACACTAAGGTTCTGGATCACACTGATGTTCTAGATCACACTGAGGTCCCAGATCACACTGAAGTTCTGGTTCACACTGAGGTTAAAGTCACAGAGGTTTATAGCATGGAAACAGGCCCTTCGGCCCAAATTGTCCATGCCGCCTTTTGTTTTTAACTCCTAAACTAATCCCAATTGCCCGCATTTGGCCCATATCCCTCTATACCCATCGTACCCATGTAACTTCCCAAATGCTTTCTAAAAGACAAAATTGTACCCGCCTCTACTACTACCTCTGGCAGCTTGTTCCAGACACTCACCACCCTCTGTGTGGAAAAATTGCCCCTCTCCCCTTAAACCGGTGCCCTCTAGTTTTAGACTCCCCTACCTTTGGGAAAAGATATTGACTATCTAGCTGATCTATGTCCCTTATTCTTTTACAGACCTCTATACGATCAGCCCCAAAGTCTCCGAGGCTTCAAGGAAACAAATCTCACTCTATCCAGCCTCTCCTTATAACTCAATCCATCAAGTCCCGGTAGCATCCGAGTAAATCTTTTCTGCACTCTTTCTAGTTTAATAATATCCTTTCTATAATAGGGTGACCAGAATTGCACACAGTATTCCAAGTGTGGCCTTACCAATGTCTTGTACAACTTCAACAAGACATCCCAATTGGCTTTGTCAAAGGCAGATCGTGCCTTACGAGCCTGGTGGAGTTCTTCGAAAATGTGACTAAACACATTGATGAAGGGAAAGCGGTAGATGTGGTTTATATGGATTTTAGCAAGGTGTTCGATAAGGTCCCCCATGCAAGGCTTCTAGAAAAAGTGAGAGGGCATGGGATCCAAGTGGCTACTGCCCTGTGGATCCAGAACTAGCTTGCCCAAAGGAGGCAGAGAGTGGGTATAGATGGGTCTTTTTCTAAATGGAGGTCGGTCACCAGCGGTGTGCCTAGGGATCTGTTCTGGGACCCTTGCTGTTTGTCATTTTCATAAATGACCTGGATGAGGAAGTGGAGGGATGGGTTGGTAAGTTTGCCGACGACACGAAGGTTGGTGGGGTTGTGGATAGTCTGGAGGGATGTCAGAAGTTACAGAGGGACATATAGATAGGATACAAGACTGGGCGGAGAAGTGGCAGATGGACTTCAACCCAGATAAATGCGTCGTGGTCCATTTTGGCAGGTCAAATGGGATGAAGGAGTACAATATAAAGGGAAAGACTCTTAGTACTGTCGAGGATCAGAAGGACCTTGGGGTCCGGGTCCATAGGACTCGAAAATCATCGGCCCCGCAGGTGGAGGAGGTGGTTAAGAAGGCGTATGGTGTGCTGGCCTTTATCAATCGAGGGATTGAGTTTAGGAGTCCGGGGATAATGATGCAGCGATATAAGACCCTCGTCAGACCCCACTTGGAGTACTGTGCTCAGTTCTGGTCGCCTCATTACAGGAAGGATGTGGAAAAGATTGAAAGGGTGCAGAGGAGATTTACAAGGATGTTGCTTGGATTGAGTGGCATGCCTTATGAGGATAGGCTGAGGGAGCTCGGTCTTTTCTCCTTGGAGAGAGGTAGGATGAGAGGAGACCTAATAGAGGTATATAAGATGTTGAGAGGCATAGGTCGGGTGGACTCTCAGAGGCTTTTTCCCAGGGTGGAAATGGCTGCTACGAGAGGACACAGGTTTAAGGTGCTCGGGGGTAGGTACAGGGGAATTGTTAGGGGTAAGTTTTTCACACAGAGGGTGGTGGGCGAGTGGAATCGGCTGCCGTCAGTGGTGGTGGAGGCGAACTCAATAGGGTCTTTTAAGAGACTCCTGGATGAGTACATGGGACTTAATAGGATGGAGAGTTATAGGTAGGCCTAAAAGGTGGGGATATGTTCGGCACAACTTGTGGGGCCGAAGGGCCTGTTGTGTGCTGTAGTTTTCTATGTTTCTATGTTTCCTGTATTCAATGTTCTGACCAATGAAACCAAGCATGCCGAATGCCTTCTTCACCACTCTGTCCACCTATGACTCCACTTTCAAGGAGCTATGAACCTGTACCCCTAGATCTCTTTGTTCTGTAACTCTCCCCAACGCCCTACCATTAACTGAGTAAGTGGGATGGTGGGGGGATAGATGGGGTGGGCGTTCAGGGACTGTTTCCTCGGGTGAATGGAACGGTAACTAGGGGGCATAACTATAGGGTTCATGGTGGGAGATATAGGAAGGATGTCCGAGGTAGGTTTTTTACTCAGAGAGTGGTTGGGGTGTGGAATGGACTGCCTGCAGGGATGGTGGAGTCGGAAACTTTAGGAACATTTGGGAGGCTGTTGGATAGGCACATGGAGTACTTCGGGATGATAGGGAGGAAATAGCTTGATCTGGGTTTCAGACAAAGCTCGGCACAACATCGTGGGCCGAAGGGCCTGTTCTGTGCTGTACTGTTCTATGTTCTATGTTCTAAGTCCTGCCCTGGTTCAATCTACCAAAATGCATCACCTCACATTTGTCTAAATTAAACTCCATCTGCCATTCGTCAGCCCACTGGGCCAATTGATCAAGATCCTGTTGCAATCCAAGATAACCTTCTTCACTGTCCACTCTGCCCCCAATCTTAGTGTCATCTGCAAACTTACTAACCATGCTTCCTATATTCTCATCCAAATCATTAATATAAATGACAAATAACAGTGGACCCAGCACTGATCCCTGAGGCACACCGCTGGTCACAGGCCTCCAGTTTGAAAAACAACTCTCTACAACCACCAGGTTGTAGATCACACAGTGAGAGTGCTTGATATGTAGATTACTGGTGTCCCGCTCTGGATACAGACTGTGTCACGTCCCTGCTGGGAATGCTGGCATATTTTGTAACACTGGAGGTGCTGAAAGCGATCCTGCAGTTTGTTAAATACAGCACCATGACATTCCTGCACACACTATTCTACACCCTGGAGGCTTCTAATCACCTCACGGTATGGGTGGTACACGCTATCTCTCTGTGACGAGTGGTACACGCTATCTCTCTGTGACGAGTGGTACACGCTATCCCTCAGTGTGACAGGTGGTACACGCTATCTCTCAGTGTGACGAGTGGTACACGCTATCACTCAGTGTGACCAGTGATACACGCTATCCCTCAGTGTGACGGGTGGTACACGCTATCCCTCAGTGTGTGGGTGGTACACGCTACCTCTCAGTGTGACAAATGGTACACGCTATCCCTCAGTGTATGGGTGGTACACGCTATCCCTCAGTGTGACGAGTGGTACACGCTATCTCAGTGTGATGGGTGATACATGCTATCCCTTAGTGTGTGGGTGGTACATGCTACCTTTCAGTGTGATGAGTGGTACACGCTGTCCCTCAGTGTGACGAGTGGTACATGCTATCTCAGTGTGACGAGTGGTACACGCTATCCCTCAGTGTGACAAGTGGTACACGCTATCTCTCAGTGTGTGGGTGGTACATGCTATCTCTCAGTGTGACGAATGGTATACGTTATCCCTCAGTGTATGGGTGGTACACGCTATCTCAGTGTGATGAGTGGTACACGCTACCTCTCAGTGTGACAAATGGTACACGCTATCCCTCAGTGTATGGGTGGTACACGCTATCTCTCAGTGTGATGAGTGGTACACGCTATCTCTCAGTGTGACGAGTGGTACACGCTATCTCAGTGTGACAAGTGGTACACGCTATCTCTCAGTGTGTGAGTGGTACACGATATCTCAGTGTGACAAGTGGTACACGCTATCCCTCAGTGTGACGAGTGGTACACGCTATCTCTCAGTGTGACGAGTGGTACACGCTATCTCAGTGTAACAAGTGGTACACGCTATCCCTCAGTGTGACGAGTGGTACACGCTATCTCTCAGTGTGACAAGTGGTACACGCTATCTCAGTGTAACAAGTGGTACACGCTATCCCTCAGTGTGTGAGTGGTACACGATATCTCAGTGTGACAAGTGGTACACGCTATCCCTCAGTGTGACGAGTGGTACACGCTATCTCTCAGTGTGACAAGTGGTACACGCTATCTCAGTGTAACAAGTGGTACACGCTATCCCTCAGTGTGACGAGTGGTACACGCTATCTCTCAGTGTGACGAGTGGTACACGCTATCCCTCAGTGTGTGGGTGGTACACGCTATCTCTCAGTGTGACAGGTGGTACATGCTATCTCTCAGTGTGATCAATTGCACATTCTATCCCTCAGTGTGACGAATGGTACACACTATCTCTGAGTGTGTGAGCTGTACACACTATCTCTCAGTGTGATGAGTGGTACACGCTATCTCAGTGTGATGGGTGATACATGCTATCCCTTAGTGTGTGGGTGGTACACGCTATCCCTCAGTGTGATGAGTGGTACACGCTATCTCAGTGTGATGGGTGATACATGCTATCCCTTAGTGTGTGGGTGGTACACGCTATCTCTCAGTGTGACGAGTGGTACATGCTATCTCAGTGTGACGAGTGGTACACGCTATCCCTCAGTGTGACAAGTGGTACACGCTATCTCTCAGTGTGTGGGTGGTACATGCTATCTCTCAGTGTGACGAATGGTATACGTTATCCCTCCGTGTATGGGTGGTACACGCTATCTCAGTGTGATGAGTGGTACACGCTACCTCTCAGTGTGACAAATGGTACACGCTATCCCTCAGTGTATGGGTGGTACACGCTATCCCTCAGTGTGACGAGTGGTACACGCTATCTCTCAGTGTGACGAGTGGTACACGCTATCTCAGTGTGACAAGTGGTACACGCTATCCCTCAGTGTGTGAGTGGTACACGCTATCTCTCAGTGTGACGAGTGGTACACGCTATCCTTCAGTGTGACAAGTGGTACACGCTATCCCTCAGTGTGACGAGTGGTACACGCTATCCCTCAGTGTGACGAGTGGTACACGCTATCCCTCAGTGTATGGGTGGTACACGCTATCCCTCAGTGTGACGAGTGGTACACGCTGTCCCTCAGTGTGACGAGTGGTACTCGCTATCTCAGTGTGACAAGTGGTACACGCTATCCCTCAGTGTGACAAGTGGTACACGCTATCTCTCAGTGTGACGAGTGGTACACGCTATCTCAGTGTGACAAGTGGTACACGCTATCTCTCAGTGTGACGAGTGGTACACGCTATCCCTCAGTGTGATGAGTGGTACACGCTATCTCTCAGTGTGACGAGTGGTACACGCTATCCCTCAGTGTGACGAGTGGTACACGCTATCCCTCAGTGTGACGAGTGGTACACGCTGTCCCTCAGTGTGACGAGTGGTACACGCTATCTCAGTGTGACAAGTGGTACACGCTATCCCTCAGTGTGACGAGTGGTACACGCTATCTCTCAGTGTGACGAGTGGTACACGCTATCTCAGTGTGACAAGTGGTACACGCTATCTCTCAGCGTGTGGGTGGTACACATCAACTCTCAGCGTGACGGGTGGTACACGCTATCTCTCAGTGTGACAGGTGGTACACGCTATCTCTCAGTGTGACAGGTGGTACACGCTATCTCAGTGTGATGGGTGATACATGCTATCCCTTAGTGTGATGGGTGATACATGCTATCTCTCAGTGTGATGAGTGGTACATGCTGTCCCTCAGTGTGACGAGTGGTACACGCTATCTCTCAGTGTGATGAGTGGTACACGCTGTCCCTCAGTGTGACGGGTGGTACACGCTATCCCTCAGTGTGATGAATGGTACACGCTATCCCTCAGTGTGATGAATGGTACACGCTATCTCAGTGTGACGGGTGGTACACGCTATCCCTCAGTGTATGGGTGGTACACGCTGTCTCTCAGTGTGACAAATGGTACACGCTATCCCTCAGTGTGATGAATGGTACATGCTATCCCTCAGTGTGACGAGTGGTACACGCTATCCCTCAGTGTGACGAGTGGTACACGCTATCTCAGTGTGACGAGTGGTACACGCTATCCCTCAGTGTGACGAGTGGTACACGCTATCCCTCAGTGTATGGGTGGTACACGCTATCCCTCAGTGTGATGAGTGGTACACGCTATCTCAGTGTGATGGGTGATACATGCTATCCCTTAGTGTGTGGGTGGTACACGCTATCCCTCAGTGTGATGAGTGGTACACGCTGTCCCTCAGTGTGACGAGTGGTACATGCTATCTCAGTGTGACGAGTGGTACACGCTATCCCTCAGTGTGACAAGTGGTACACGCTATCTCTCAGTGTGTGGGTGGTACATGCTATCTCTCAGTGTGACGAATGGTATACGTTATCCCTCCGTGTATGGGTGGTACACGCTATCTCAGTGTGATGAGTGGTACACGCTACCTCTCAGTGTGATGAGTGGTACACGCTACCTCTCAGTGTGACAAATGGTACACGCTATCCCTCAGTGTATGGGTGGTACACGCTATCCCTCAGTGTGATGAGTGGTACACGCTATCTCTCAGTGTGACGAGTGGTACACGCTATCTCAGTGTGACAAGTGATACACGCTATCTCAGTGTGACAAGTGGTACACGCTATCTCTTAGTGTGATGAGTGGTACACGCTATCCCTCAGTGTGACGAGTGGTACACGCTATCTCTCAGTGTGACGAGTGGTACACGCTACCTCAGTGTGACAAGTGGTACACGCTATCTCTCAGTGTGTGAGTGGTACACGCTATCTCAGTGTGACAAGTGGTACACGCTATCCCTCAGTGTGACAAGTGGTACACGCTATCCCTCAGTGTGACGAGTGGTACACGCTATCTCTCAGTGTGACGAGTGGTACACGCTATCTCAGTGTGACAAGTGGTACACGCTATCTCTCAGCGTGTGGGTGGTACACATCAACTCTCAGCGTGACGGGTGGTACACGCTATCTCTCAGTGTGACAGGTGGTACACGCTATCTCTCAGTGTGACAGGTGGTACACGCTATCTCTCAGTGTGACAGGTGGTACACGCTATCTCAGTGTGATGGGTGATACATGCTATCCCTTAGTGTGATGGGTGATACATGCTATCTCTCAGTGTGATGAGTGGTACACGCTGTCCCTCAGTGTGACGAGTGGTACACGCTATCCCTCAGTGTGACGAGTGGTACACGCTATCTCAGTGTGTGGGTGGTACACGCTGTCTCTCAGTGTGACGAATGGTACACGCTATCCCTCAGTGTGATGAATGGTACATGCTGTCCCTCAGTGTGACGGGTGGTACACGCTATCCCTCAGTGTGATGAATGGTACATGCTGTCCCTCAGTGTGACGAGTGGTACACGCTATCCCTCAGTGTGATGAATGGTACACGCTATCTCAGTGTGACGGGTGGTACACGCTGTCCCTCAGTGTGATGAATGGTACACGCTATCTCAGTGTGTGGGTGGTACACGCTGTCTCTCAGTGTGATGAATGGTACACGCTGTCCCTCAGTGTGACGGGTGGTACACGCTATCCCTCAGTGTATGGGTGGTACACGCTATCCCTCAGTGTGATGAGTGGTACACGCTATCTCAGTGTGATGGGTGATACATGCTATCCCTTAGTGTGTGGGTGGTACACGCTGTCTCTCAGTGTGACGAATGGTACACGCTATCCCTCAGTGTGATGAATGGTACACGCTGTCCCTCAGTGTGACGGGTGGTACACGCTGTCTCTCAGTGTGACGAGTGGTACACACTATCGCTCAGTGTGACAAGTGGTACATGCTATCCCTCAGTGTGACGAGTTGTACACGCTGTCCCTCAGTGTGATGAATGGTACATGCTATCTCTCAGTGTGACGGGTGGTACACACTATCGCTCAGTGTGACGAGTTGTATATGCTATCTTTCAGTGACCTCCTGAAGAAGGTCTCCCCTCTGCTTCGCCAGGATGTTTAAGCACATCACACCACCGCAATGCGGGACGATATCAGGGGGCGATATTGAGGACCCAGCCAGAGCGATCCAGGCACGATGAACTGCTCCACTATTGAACGGCTGGAGGAGAGGCTCACTGTATCGCGCGTCCTCCCCAGTCTCACGCCTCCACACAGCCGTCATCAGCCAAGTCCGAAGCAGGTAGCCCACGTCCCCCATGAGCCATCCCTGCACCCTGGGCTCCTCCTCAAAGACCTCTGGGATATCAGAACTCCTCAATATGAAGCTGTCATGCCCCCTGCCGGGGTGTCTGCCGCTGATGTACAGAATGTTGACCTGATGGTCACACACCAATTGCACATTTATTGAATGGAAGCCCTTTCTATTCATGAATCTTCCTGGAGACCGGGGTCTTGAGGGCGGTGTGGGTGCAGTCTATAGCTCCCTGCACATTTAACACACCCGCGATGGCTGTGAATCCTGGAGCCCGTGCTGCCTGGTCCAGGCCAAGTTTGATAGAGTAGCGAGCCCGGGCACACAGGGAATCCGTGACCTCCTTCACACACTGGACGGATGATTGTGAAATTCCACAAAGGTCTCCTCTGGCGATCTGCAAGGACCAGGTGGCGTAAACGTTTAAGCGGCTGTTACTTTCACACCCACTGGGAGTGGGTGCTCACCCCCACCCAACAATACAGCCCCCCCCAAACCGACCCACACCCCCCCAGCGACACAACCCACCCCACAGCCCACCATTCTTTCACAGCCACTGGGAGTGGGTGCTCACCCCCACCTGTGCTGCCAGTTTAACAATGGAATGATGATGAGTGAATTATGCGAATGACATTGTGAAGAATGCAATTATGGTAATGAGATTATGATCGATGAGATTATTGTAATGAGATTATGATGAGCAATTATGCTAATAAGATTATGATGAACGAGGTGATAGAACATACAACATTACAGCGCAGTACAGGCCCTTTGGCCCTCGATGTTGCGCCGACCTGTGAAACCAATCTAAAGCCCCTCTAACCTACACTATTCCAATATCATCCACATGTTTATCCAATAACCATTTGAATGCTCTTAATGTTGACGAGTCCACTACTGCTGCAGGCAGGGCATTCCACGCCCGTACTACTCTCTGAGTAAAGAACCTACCTCTAACATCTGTCCTATATCTCTCACCCCTCAATTTAAAGCTATGTCCCCTCATGTTAGCCATCACCATCCGAGGAAAAAGGCTCTCACTATCCACCCTATCTAATCCTCTGATCATCTTGTATGCCTCTATTAAGTCACCTCTTAACCTTCTTCTCTCTAACGAAAACAACCTCAAGTCCCTCAGCCTTTCCTCATACGATTTTCCCACCATACCAGGCAACATCCTGGTAAATCTCCTCTGCACCCTTTCCAACACTTCCACATCTTTCCTATAATGCAGCGACCAGAACTGTACGCAATACTCCAAGTGCGGCCGCACCAGAGTTTTGTACAGTTGCAGCATAACCTCCTGGCTCCGAAACTCAATCCCTCTACCAATGATAGCTAACACACCTTACGCCTTCTTAACAACCCTATCAACCTGGGTGCCAACTTTCAGGGATCTATGCACATGGACACCCAGATCCCTCTGTTCATCCACACTACCAAGTATCTTACCATTAGCCCAGTACTCTGTATTCCTGTTACTCCTTCCAAAGTGAATCACCTCACACTTTTCCGCATTGAACTCCATTTGCCACCTCTCAGCCCAGCTCTGCAGCTTATCTATGTCCCTCTGTAACCTGCCACTTCCCTCCGCATTGTCTCCAACTCCACCGACTTTAGTGTCATCCACAAATTTACTAACCCATCCTTCTATGCCCTCATCCAGGTCATTAATAAAAATGACAAACAGCAGTGGCCCCAAAACAGATCCTTGCGGTACACCACTCGTAACTGAACTCCAGGGTGAATATTTCCCATCAACCACCACCCTCTGTTTCCTTCCAGCTAGCCAATTCCTGATCCAAACCACTAAATCACCCTCAATCCCAGGTGTCCATATTTTCTGCAAAAGCTTACCATGGGGAACCTTATCAAACGCTTTGCTGAAATCCATATACACCACATCAACCGCTTTACCCTCATCCACCTCTTTGGTCACCTTCTCAAAGAACTCAATAAGTTTTGTGAGGCACGACCTATCCTTCACAAAACCGTGCTGACTATCCCTAATCAAATTATTCCTTTCTAGGTGATTATAAATCCTATCTCTTATAATCCTTTCCAAAACTTTGCCCACAACAGAAGTAAGGCTCACCGGTCTATAGTTACCAGGGTTGTCCCTACTCCCCTTCTTGAACAAGGGGACAACATTTGCTATCCTCCAGTCTTCTGGCACTGTTCCTGTAGACAATGACGACACAAAGATCAAAGCCAAAGGCTCTGCAATCTCCTCTCTCGCCTCCCAGAGAATCCTAGGATAAATCCCATCCAGGGGACTTATCTATTTTTACCCTTTCCAGAATTGCTAACACCTCCTCCTTATGAACATCAATCCCATCCAGTCCAACAGCCTGCATCTCAGTACTCCCCTCAACAACACTGTCCCTCTCCTGTGTGAATACCGACAAAAAATATTCATTTAGTGCCTCTCCTATCTCTTCAGACTCCACGCACAACTTCCCACTCCTGTCCTTGACTGGCCCTAATCTTACCCGAGTCATTCTTTTACTCCTGACATACCTATAGAAAGCTTTAGGGTTTTCCTTGATCCTACCTGCCAAAGACTTCTCATGTCCCCTCCTGGCTCTTCTTAACTCTTTCTTTAGGTCCTTCCTGGCTAACTTGTAACTCTCAAGCGCCCTAACTGAGCCTTCACGTCTCATCTTAACCTAAGTCTCCTTCTTCCTCTTCACAAGAGATTCAACCTCCTTAACAAACCACGGTTCCCTCACACGACTGCTTCCTCCCTGCCTGACAGGTACATATTTATCAAGGACGCGTAGTAGCTGTTCCTTGAACAAGTTCCACATTACAATTGTGCCCATCCCCTGCAGTTTCCTTCCCCAACCTATGCCAGCTAAATCTCGCCTAATCGCATCATAATTTTCTTTCCCCCAGCTATAACTCTTGCCCTTTGGTATATACCTATCCTTTTCCATTGCTAAAGTAAACGTAATCGAATTGTGGTCACTGTCACCAAAGTGCTCACCTACCTCCAAATCTAACACCTGGCCTGGTTCATTACCCAGTACCAAATCCAATGTGGCCTCGCCTCTTGTTGGCCTATCTACATACTGCGTCAGGAAACCCTCCTGCACACATTGGACAAAAACTGACCCCTCTAAAGTACTCGAGCTGTAGCTTTTACAGTCAATATTTGTAAAGTTAAAGTCCCCCATAACAACTACCCTGTTACTTTCGCTCCTATCCAGAATCACCTTTGCAATCTTTTCCTCTACATCTCTGGAACTTTTCGGAGGCCTATAAAAAACTCCCAACAGGGTGACCTCTCCTTTCCTGTTTCTAACCTCAGCCCAAACTACCTCAGTAGACGAGTCCTCATCAAATGTCCTTTCTGCCACCGTAATACTGTCCTTGACTAACAATGCCACACCTCCCCCTCTTTTACCACCTTCCCTGCACTTACTGAAACATCTAAACCCTGGAACCTGCAACAACCATTCCTGTCCCTGCTCTATCCATGTCTCCGAGATGGCCACAACATCGAAACCCATGCTGCAAGCTCATCCACCTTATTCCAGATGCTCCTGGCGTTGAAGTATACACACTTCAAACCACCTTCCTGCCTGCCAGTACACTCCTGCGACCCTGAAACCTCATCCATGACCTCACTACTTTCAACCTCCTGTACACCCCGCTACTGAATTCGTTTAAACCCTCCCGAAGAACATTTGCAAATTTTCCCCCCAGGATATTGGTACCCCTCTGGTTCAGGTGGAGACCATCCCGTTTGTAGAGGTCCCACCTACGTCAGAATGACCCCCAATTGTCCAGGTAGCTGAATCCCTCCCTCCTGCGCCATCCCTGTAATGACCATCTTATGCTAATGAGATTTTGATGAATAGATTATGCTAATGAGATGATGGTGGATGTAAAAACATGTAAATTGATTCCTCGCCCGTTCTGGATGGGCTCCCGATCGTGGCGATTTTCTTTCAGTGGTAAAATGGGAATGGGCGTGAAAATGGGCGCCATTCCCGCTCGCTACTTTACACCCAATTTTAGGAAATTTTCCTGCCGCAAAACGGGTGCAAGGAGAACAAAGAACAAAGAACAGTACAGCACAGGAAACAGGCCCTTCGGCCCTCCAAGCCTGTGCCGCTCCTTGGTCCAACTAGACCAATCGTTTGTATCCCTCCATTCCCAGGCTGCTCATGTGACTATCCAGGTAAGTCTTAAACGATGTCAGCATGCCTGCCTCCACCACCCTACTTGGCAGCGCATTCCAGGCCCCCACCACTCTCTGTGTAAAAAACGTCCCTCTGATATCTGAGTTATACTTCACCCCTCTCACCTTGAGCCCGTGACCGTCACCTCCGACCTGGGAAAAAGCTTCCCACTGTTCACCCTATCTATACCCTTCATAATCTTGTACACCTCTATTAGATCTCCCCTCATTCTCCGTCTTTCCAAGGAGAACAACTCCAGTCTACCCAATCTCTCCTCATAGCTAAGACCCTCCATACCAGGCAACATCCTGGTAAACCTTCTTTGCACTCTCTCTAACGCCTCCACGTCCTTCTGGTAGTGCGGCGACCAGAACTGGACGCAGTACTCCAAATGTGGCCTAACCAGCGTTCTATACAGCTACATCATCAGACTCCAGCTTTTATGCTCTATACCCCGTCCTATAAAGGCAAGCATACCATATGCCTTCTTCACCACCTTCTCCACCTGTGTTGCCACCTTCAAGGATTTGTGGACTTGCACACCTAGGTCCCTCTGTGTTTCTATACTCCTGATGACTCTGCCATTTATTGTATAACTCCTCCCTACATTATTTCTTCCAAAATGCATCACTTCGCATTTATCTGGATTAAACTCCATCTGCCACCTCTCCGCCCAATTTTCCAGCCTGTTTATATCCTGCTGTATTGCCCGACAATGCTCTTCGCTATCCGCAAGTCCAGAGATTGTAAAATTCCACCCGTCATCTCTGGGCTGTGACTGTGACTCTGTTCTGCGTGACTCATTCACCACAGTGAGAACTGTATCCCTCGACAGGACCTGGTCACTGAACCCGTACATCAGACAAGCAGCTGGAGGTGAACTCCCAGAACCTGTCATCATTAACATGCTTTGTCCTTGCTGCTATAAAGCAGAACACACTGTGTCAGTGTCCCTGGACACAGGCTGCTGTTCCCTGGCTGTGGCTAAAGGCTGTAACAAGCAGACCCACTACCTGTGAGCTCCCCGTTGCAGAGGCTTTGTGTTATTGGAGCATAATGATGCAGCAGTTGAACCTGGTGATGATTTAATTCCTGTTACAAAGCCAGCCAGTTCAGGAAGCACCTACGGAAGTTTCCCCCTCAATCATTTTGACGTTCCATTGAGAAAGGCCTTGCTTCAATCAGGTGGGAATGTTGGTGTTTTACGCAGCAACCTGTCTCTGGCTGGTGGTTGAAGCTGGAGTGACTGGAGGTAAGGATGAAAGTTCAGCTGCTTTTGTCTGTGTGTCTGGGATCAAAGTGACCGCGATCAGATTGAACATGACAGGGTGCAGACACAGGGGCCGATTTTACCAAATCGGGACTAAGTGGCGGGTCCGGTCGTCAAACGGATCCGCGCCCGGCAGCCGCGCTCCAGTGCGCCCATACGTCTTTTTTCGGCGCCGGTCTATTGGGCGGGGCTTAGCGCTGTTGGAGCGGCCAGAGCTCCAACTGCACATGCTCAGTTCGGAACAGATCGCAGGCAGCGCCGCCCGGGCACGAAATATTTCAAAATGTATATCCCCCCATCCCTGTCCTGTGATATTATCCCAGATTTGGGACTGTCAGGTTTTTAGTTCCTGTGATTATAACGTGGACATTATCCTTCAAAGGGAATTCCTTTCCTCCTCTCTGCTGTCTGTGCTGCTTTGCCTTTCCCTGGGGGGAGGGGGGGGGGGGAGGAGGGGGGAGGGGAGTGACGTGTCTGCCCCGGGGGTGGGGGGGGGGACCCTCCT
>NW_027591709.1:25000-30000 GCF_964213995.1 Mustelus asterias
TAGGCAAAGGGATCTGGGTGTACAGGTACACAGGTCACTGAAAGTGGCAATGCAGGTGGAGAAGGTAGTCAAGAAGGCATACGGCATGCTTGCCTTCATCGGCCGGGGCATTGAGTTTAAAAATTGGCAAGTCATGTTGCAGCTTTATAGAACCTTAGTTAGGCCGCACTTGGAATATAGTGTTCAATTCTGGTCACCACACTACCAGAAGAATGTGGAGGCTTTGGAGAGGGTACAGAAAAGATTTACCAGGATGTTGCCTGGTATGGAGGGCATTAGCTATGAGGAGAGGTTGGAGAAACTTGGTTTGTTCTCACAGGAACTTCTGGAATGGACTGCCTGCAGTGATAGTGGAGTCAGACACTTTAGGAACATTTAAGCGGTTATTGGATAGGCACATGGAGCACACCAGGATGATAGGGAGTGGGATAGCTTGATCTTGGTTTCAGATAAAGCTCGGCACAACATCGTGGGCCAAAGGGCCTGTTCTGTGCTGTACTGTTCTATGTTCTATGTTCTATGGAACGATGGGGGTTGAGGGGTGACCTGATAGAAGTCTACAAGATTATGAGAGGCATGGACAGAGTGGATAGTCAGAAGCTTTTCCCCAGGGTGGAAGAGTCAATTACTAGGGGGCACAGGTTTAAGGTGTGAGGGGCAAGGTTTAAAGGAGATGTACGGGGCAGATTTTTTACACAGTGGTGGGTGCCTGGAACCCATTGCCGGGGGAGGCAGTGGAAGCGGATACGGTAGTGACTTTTGAGGGGCGTCTTGACAAATACATGAATAGGATGGGAATAGAGGGATATGGTCCCCGGAAGGGCAGGGGATTTTAGTTAAGTTGGACAGCATGGTCGGTGCAGGCTTGGAGGGCCGAAGGGCCTGTTTCTGTGCTGTAGTTTTCTTTGTTCTTTGTAATAGATTAGCATGGATAGAGGATTGGATTTCTGACACAAGACACGGAGCTGGGATAAGAGGGGAATTTTCAGAGTGGCAAACTGGAACTAGTGGAGTGCCACAGGGATCAGTGCTGGGGTCACAATTATTACAATATACATTAATGACTTGCATGAGGGAAGTGAATGTACTAATGCCAAGATTGCAGGTGACACAAAAATAGGTGGGAAAGTAAGTGGTGAGGATGACACAAAGGGCAGGATTTTACCCCAAGACCAGGAAATCCCGCCTGAGGTCAACGGACCTTTGACACGGTCCTGACCCGCCCGCTACGATTCCCATGGTAGGTAACATAGAAACATAGAAAACTACAGCACAAAACAGGCCCTTCGGCCCCACAAGTTGTGCCGAACATATCCCTACCTTTTAGGCCGACCTATAACCCTCCATCCTATTAAGTCCCATGTACTCATCCAGGAGTCTCTTAAAAGACCCTATTGAGTTTGCCTCCACCACCACTGACAGCAGCCGATTCCACTCGCCCACCACCCTCTGTGTGAAAAACTTACCCCTAACATTTCCCCTGTACCTACCCCCCAGCACCTTAAACCTGTGTCCTCTCGTAGCAGTCATTTCCACCCTGGGAAAAAGCCTCTGAGAGTCCACCCGATCTATGCCTCTCAACATCTTATACACCTCTATTAGGTCTCCTCTCAGCCTAAGTCTCTCCAAGGAGAAAAGACCGAGCTCCCTCAGCCTATCCTCATAAGGCATCCCACTCAATCCAGGCAACATCCTTGTAAATCACCTCTGCACCCTTTCAATCTTTTCCACATCCTTCCTGTAATGAGGCGACCAGAACTGAGCACAGTACTCCAAGTGGGGTCTGACGAGGGTCTTATATAGCTGCATCATTATCCCCGGACTCCTAAACTCAATCCCTCGATTGATAAAGGCCAGCACACCATACGCCTTCTTAACCACCTGCTCCACCTGCGGGGCCGATTTTAGAGTCCTATGGACCCGGACCCCAAGGTCCTTCTGATCCTCTACCGTACTAAGAGTCTTTCCCTTTATATTGTACTCCTTCATCCCATTTGACCTGCCAAAATGGACCACGACGCATTTATCTGGGTTGAAGTCCATCTGCCACTTCTCCGCCCAGTCTTGCATGCTATCTATGTCCCTCTGTAACTTCTGACATCCCTCCAGACTATCCAGAACCCCACCAACAGGTAGCACAGGAAAATTCCATGCAGAGTCATGAGGGATATAAAATGGTTAAGTGAGTGGATAAAAACTTGGGAGATGGAATATAATGTAGGAAAATGTGAAGTTATGAACTTTGGAAGGGAGAACAAAGGAGCTGAATATTATTTCAATGGAGGAAGACAGCAGAAAGCTGCAGCACCGAGGGATCTGGGGGTCCTCGTGCCTAAATCACAAAAGGATAGCATGTTAATTCAGCAGGGAATGGGGAAGGCAAATGGAAAGTTGGCCTTTCTTTCAAAGGGAATGGAGTATGAAAATAGGGGTTATGGGGATAAGTGGAGGCATGGATCATTAAATCAGATCTGTGTGTGTGCATGTATATAGAATCATAGAAACCTGATAGTGCAGAAAGTGGCCATTCGGCCCATTGAGTCTGCACTGATTCTCTGACAGAGCATCCCACCAGGCTCTCCCCTCTGCCCTATTCCCGTAACTCCACACATTTAGCATGGCCAATCCCCCTAACCCGCACCTCTTTGGACTGTGGGAGGAAACCAGAGCACCCGGAGGAAACCCACGCAGACACGGGGAGAACTTGCAGACTCCACACAGACAGTGACCCAAGCCGGGAATCGAACCCGGGTCCCCGGTGCTGTGAGGCAGCAGTGCTAACCATTGTGCCACCTTGCCACCTCATGTGCATGTGCCTTTTTGTGTGTGTTGCTGCTGTGTGAGTGAGTGTGTGAATGTGTGTGTGTGTGTGTGTGTGTGTGTGTGTGTGTGTGTGTGTGAATGAGTGTGTGTGAATGTGAGTGTGTGTGAATGTGAATGTGAATGTGTGTGTGTGTGAATGTGTGTGTGAATGTGAGTGTGTGTGAATGTGAGTGTGAGTGTGTGTGAGTGTGAATGTGTGTGTGTGTGTGTGTGTGAATGTGAGTGTGTGTGAATGTGAGTGTGTGTGTGTGAATGTGAGTGTGTGTGAATGTGAGTGTGTGTGAATGTGAGTGTGAGTGTGTGTGAGTGTGAATGTGTGTGTGTGTGTGTGTGAATGTGAGTGTGTGTGAATGTGAGTGTGTGTGTGTGAATGTGAGTGTGTGTGAATGTGAGTGTGAATGTGTGTGTGTGTGTGAATGTGAGTGTGTGTGAATGTGTGTGTGTGTGTGAATGTGAGTGTGTGTGAGTGTGAATGTGTGTGTGTGTGAATGTGAGTGTGTGTGAGTGTGAATGTGTGTGAGTGTGAATGTGAGTGTGTGTGAGTGTGAATGTGTGTGAATGTGAGTGTGTGTGAATGTGAGTGTGAATGTGTATGTGTGTGTGTGTGTGAATGTGTGTGTGTGTGAGTGTGTGTGAGTGTGTGTGAGTGTGTGTGTGAGTGTGAATGTGAGTGTGAATGTGTGTGTGTGTGTGTGAATGTGAGTGTGAATGTGTGTGTGCGTGTGTGAATGTGTGTGTGAATGTGTGTGTGTGAGTGTGAATGTGAGTGTGAATGTGTGTGTGTGAATGTGTGTGTGTGTGTGAGTGTGTGTGTGAATGTGTGTGTGTGAATGTGAGTGTGTGTGAATGTGAGTGTGAATGTGTGTGTGTGTGAATGTGTGTGTGTGTGTGAATGTGAGTGTGAATGTGTGTGTGTGTGAGTGTGAATGTGTGTGAGTGTGAATGTGTGTGTGTGAATGTGAGTGTGAATGTGTGTGTGTGTGAGTGTGAGTGTGAATGTGTGTGAGTGTGAATGTGTGTGTGAATGTGAGTGTGAGTGTGTGTGTGAATGAATGTGAGTGTGAATGTGAGTGTGAATGTGAGTGTGTGTTGCATTCATTGGCCGGGGCATTGAGTTTAAAAATTGGCAAGTCATGTTGCAGCTTTATAGAACCTTAGTTAGGCCGCACTTGGAATATAGTGTTCAATTCTGGTCGCCACACTACCAGAAGGATGTGGAGGCTTTGGAGAGGGTACAGAAAAGATTTACCAGGATGTTGCCTGGTATGGAGGGCATTAGCTATGAGGAGAGATTGGAGAAACTTGGTTTGTTCTCACTGGAACGACAGAGGTTGAGGGGCGACCTGATAGAAGTCTACAAGATGATGAGAGGCACGGACAGAGTGGATAGTCAGATCCTCTTTCCTATTGTAGAAAAGTCAAGTACTCGGGGATATAGGTTTAAGGTGTGTGGGGAAAGGTTGAGAGGAGATGTGCGACGCTAGTTTTTTTACACAGAAGGTGGTGAATGTCTGGAATGCGCTGCCCGGGGAGGGGGTGGGAGCAGGTACGATAGCGGCATTTAAGGGGCAACTAGACGAATACCTGAATAGGATGGGAATAGAGGGATACGGTCCCCGGAAGGGTAGGGGGTTTTAGTTCAGTCGGGCAGCATGGTCGGTGCAGGCTTGGAGGGCCGAAGGGCCTGTTTCTGTGGTGTAATTTTCTGTGTTCTTTGTCTGTGTGTGTGTTGGAAAGTGTATGTGTGTGTGTAGGTGTGTGTGTGCCCCTAAGTCACTGTGTGTGGGTGTGTGTGGGTGTGGGTGTGTGCCCCTAAGTCACTGTGTGTAGGTGTGTGTGGGTGTGGGTGTGTGCCCCTAAGTCACTGTGTGTAGGTGTGTGTGGGTGTGGGTGTGTGCCCCTAAGTCACTGTGTGTGGGTGTGTGTGGGTGTGGGTGTGTGCCCCTAAGTCACTGTGTGTAGGTGTGTGTGTGCCCCTAAATCACGCACCCACTCTGCCACCTGCCAGCTAAGCTATCTGCCTCACCCCTGCTCCCATCCCTCCCATTCAGCCATTCACTGACATTCTGTCGAGATATTTGACCTCAGTATGGCCAGTCTGGCTGTCTTTCCCATGATGCTACTCTCCAGCCCTCCTCCAATCCTGAGCACCTCCTCTTCACCACTGTTCCGGTACC
>NW_027591709.1:42500-77151 GCF_964213995.1 Mustelus asterias
ACTCTCACACTCACTCTCACACTCACTCTCACACACGCTCTCACACAAACACACACACACTCTCACACACACTCTCACACACACTCTCACACTCACTCTCACACTCACTCTCACACAAACACACACACACACTCTCACACACACTCTCACACTCACTCTCACACTCACTCTCACACAAACACACACACACACTCTCACACACACTCTCACACTCACTCTCACACTCACTCTCACACAAACACACACACACACTCTCACACACACACTCTCACACACACTCTCACACACACTCTCACACACACTCACATACACACTCACACTCACAGGCAGCACAGACTCACACTCACAAACACTCACTCTCACACACACACACACACACACACACACTCACACACACTCACTATCACGCACACACACTCACATACACACTCACACTCACAGGCAGCACAGACTGGTGGAATGTGTGTCCTGTAATATGTGTGAAGTCATAGATGCGGCTGGTGTCTCAGACGCTGATGTGCAGGAAGTGTCACCAGCTGCAGAAGTTTGCGCTCTTTGTTTCAGAGCGTGAGCAGCGGCTGGAGTCTCTGTGGGGCCCCCGTGAGGCTGAGAGGTGGGTGGACGGCAGGTTGAGAGGTGGTCACGCTGCAGCCTAGGGGTCTGGAGATGGAGAGTAAACAAAGAACAAAGAAAATTACAGCCCAGGAACAGGCCCTTCGGCCCTCCAAGCCTGCACCGACCATGCTGCCCGACTGAACTAAAATCCCTACCCTTCCGGGGACCATATCCCTCTATTCCCAACCTATTCATGTATTTATCAAGACGGCCCTTAAAAGTCACGACCGTATCCGCTTCCACTCCCTCCCCCGGCAACGAGTTCCAGGCACCCACCACCCTCTGTGTAAACAATCTGCCTCGTGCATCTCCTTTAAACCTTGCCCCTCGCACCTTAAACCTGTGCCCCCTAGGAATTCACTCTTCCACCCTGGGAAAAAGCTTCTGACTATCCACTCTGTCCATGCCTCTCATAATGGAGTGGATGAGTGACTGTCAGGCAGTGCGGAAAACTCAGCAGGTAGGGCAGGAGTCCCCTGCGGTGCCATCAATCAGTTTCCCTGTCCTGGAAGCTGGTTCCTCAGAGGCAGGAGACTGGCACCATGACAAGCGAGCTGTACAGGAGGGAGTGGAAGAAGATAGGAAGAGCAACAGTGATAGGGATTCACGAGGAATCCATTAGGAACAGACAGACATTTCTTTCCAGTTCGGTCAAAGTTTAAAGTTAAAGTTTATTTATTAGCCACAAGTAAGGCTTCCATTAACACTGCAATGAAGAAAAATGGCAAATGGAGTTTAACCCTGATAAATGTGAGGTGATTCAGTTTAGTAGGACTAATTTAAATGTGGATTACAGGGTCAAAGGTAGGGTTCTGAAGACTGTGGAGGAACAGAGAGATCTTGGGGTCCATATCCACAGATCTCTAAAGGTTGCCACTCAAGTGGATAGAGCTGTGAAGAAGGCCTATAGTGTGTTAGCTTTTATTAACAGGGGGTTGGAGTTTAAGAGCCGTGGGGTTATGCTGCAACTGTACAGGACCTTGGTGAGACCACATTTGGAATATTGTGTGCAGTTCTGGTCACCTCACTATAAGAAGGATGTGGAAGCGCTGGAAAGAGTGCAGAGGAGATTTACCAGGATGCTGCCTGGTTTGGAGGGTAGGACTTATGAGGAAAGGTTGAGGGAGCTAGGGCTGTTCTCTCTGGAGCGGAGGAGGCTGAGGGGAGACTTAATAGAGGTTTATAAAATGATGAAGGGGATAGATAGAGTGAACGTTCAAAGACTATTTCCTCGGGTGGATGGAGCTATTACAAGGGGGCATAACTATAGGGTTCGTGGTGGGAGATATAGGAAGGATATCAGAGGTAGGTTCTTTACGCAGAGAGTGGTTGGGGTGTGGAATGGACTGCCTGCAGTGATAGTGGAGTCAGACACTTGAGGAACATTTAAGCGGTTATTGGAAAGGCACATGGAGCACACCAGGATGATAGGGAGTGGGATAGCTTGATCTTGGTTTCTGATAAAGCTCGGCACAACATCGTGGGCCGAAGGGCCTGTTCTGTGCTGTACTGTTCTACTGTTCTATGTACTATCAAATTTCCCTCGTCGCCACACTCCGGCGCCTGTTCAGGTCAATGCACCCTAACCAGCACGCCTTTCAGACTGTGGGAGGAAACCGGAACACCCGGAGGAAACCCATGCAGACACGGGGAGAACGTGCAAACTCCACACAGACAGTAACCCAAGCCAGGAATCGAACACGGGTCCCTGATGCTGTGAGGCAGCAGTGCTAACCACTATGCCACCAATCTTGGTGTCATCTGCAAACTTACTAACCATGCCTCCTAAATTCTCATCCAAATCATTAATATAAATGACAAATAACAGTGGGCCCAGCACTGATCCCTGAGGCTGGTCACCGGCCTCCAGTTTGAAAAACAACTCTCTACAACCATCCTCTGGCTTCTGTCATCCCCAGCCAATTTTGGATCCATTTTGCTCCCTCATTAGAACATAGAACAGCACAGCACAGGAACAGGCCCTTTGACCCATGATGTTGTGCTGAACATGACACCAAATTAAATTAATCCCTTCTGGGAGGTACAGCGGTTAGCGCTGCTGCCTCACAGCGCCAGGGACCCAGGTTCAATTCCCAGCTTGGTCACTGTCTGTGTGGAGTCTGCACGTTCTCCCCGTGTCTGCGTGGGTTTCCTCCAGGTGCTCCGGTTTCCTCCCACAATCCAAAGATGTGTGGGTTAGGTGGATTGGCCGTGCTAAATTGCCCCTTAGAGTAAGGGCTCAAGATAGGGTAAATACATGGGGTTATGGGGATAGGATCTGGGTGGGATTGTGGTTGGTGCAGACTCGATGGGCTGAATGGTCTCCTTCTGCACTGCAGGATTCTATCATTCTATGATTCTGCCTGTCCTTGCTCCGTATCCCTCTATTTAACGCATATTCCTGTGCTTGTCTAAAAGCCCCTTAAACACCCCTGTTGTATCTGCCTCCACCACCACCCCCGGCAGCCCGTTCCAGACACCCACCACTCTCTGTGTAAAAAAACTTGCCCCTCACATCTCCTTTGAACTTTCCCCCACTCACCTTAAGTGCATGTCCCCGAATATTAGGCACTTCAATTCTGGGGAAAAGGTTCTGATTGTCAACCCTATCCATGCCTCTCATAATTTTATAGACTTCCTCAGGTCTCCCCTCAGAGAAAACAGGCCTAGTTTGTCCAGCCTCTCCTTATAGCTCATCCCTCCAACCCAGGCAGCATCCTGGTAAACCTCTTCTGCACCCTGTCCAGAGCCTCCACATCCTTCCTGTAATGTGGTGACCAGAATTGAACGCAATGCTCTAAGTGCAGCCTAACCAAAGTTTTATAAAGCTGCAACATGACATCCTGACTCTTGTACTCAATGCCCCGACCAATAAAGGCAAGCGTGCCGTACACCTTCTTTACCACCCTATCTACTTGTGTGGCCACTTTCAGGGAGCTATGGACTTGAACCCCAAGCTCCGTCTGTACGTCAATGACATAGGTAAGAGAAGGGACGGGGATTTAAAGCAGGAATTTCTGGAGCTGGGCTGGAAGCTGAGAGCCAAGACGAAACATGTGGTCATCTCTGGTACGTTGCCGGTACCACGTGATAGCGAGTTGAGGAACAGGGAGAGAGTGCAGTTAAATATGTGGTTGCAGGGATGGTGTAGGAGGGAGGGTTTCAGATACGTGGATAATTGGAACACGTTCTGGGGAAGGTGGGACCTGTACAAACAGGACGGGGTGCACCTGAACCAGAGGGGCACCAATATCCTCGGAGGGAAATTTGTTACGGCTCTTCAGGGGGGTTTAAACTAATTTGTCAGGGGAGTGGGAAAGGGAGTTGTAGTCCAGAAGTCAGTGAGGGTGGTGAGGTATTGGGGAAGGTATCAGGGTCAAGGGTGGGTACTGGTAGACAGGAAGGTGGGTTGAAGTGTGTCGACTTCAATGCAAGGAGCATCCGGAACAAGGTAGATGAACTTGGGGCGTGGATTGGTACTTGGGACTACGATGTTGTGGCCATTACGGAGACGTGGGTAGAACAAGGACAGGAATGGTTGTTGGACGTTCCGGGGTATAGATGTTTCACTAAGTGTAGGGAAGCTGGTAAAAGAGGTGGAGGTGTGGCATTGTTAATCAAGGATAGTTTAACGGCTGCGGAAAGGCACTTCGTGGGGGATCTGCACACTGAGGTAATATGGGCTGAAGTTAGAAATAGGAAAGGAGCGGTCACGTTGCTAGGAGTTTACTATAGGCCCCCAAATAGTAATAGAGATGTGGAGGAAGAAATTGCTAAGCAGATTATGGATATGTGTGGGGGTCACAGGGTAGTTGTCATGGGGGACTTTAACTTTCCAAATATTGATTGGAACCTTTGTAGGTCAAATAGTTTGGATGGGGCAGTTTTTGTGCAGTGTGTGCGGGAGGGTTTCCTGACACAATATGTGGATGGGCCGACTAGAGGTGAGGCCACATTGGATTTGGTACTGGGAAATGAACCGGGCCAAGTGTTAGATTTGGTTGTGGGAGAGCACTTTGGAGATAGTGACCACAATTCGGTGTCTTTTGTTATTGCAATGGAGAGGGATAGGGCCGTACGGCAGGGCAAGGTTTACAATTGGGGGAGGGGTAATTATGATGCGATTAGGCAAGAATTAGGGGGCATAAGTTGGGAACAGAAACTGTCAGAGAAAGGAACTAATGAAAAGTGGAATTTTTTCAAGGAACAAATACTGGATGTCCTTGATAGGTATGTTCCTGTCAGGCAGGGAGGAAATGGCCGAGTGAGGGAACCATGGTTCACAAAAGAGGTGGAATGTCTTGTGAAAAGGAAGAGGGAAGCTTATGTCGGGATGAGGAAACAAGGTTCAGATGGCTCGATTGAGGGTTACAAGTTAGCAAGGAATGAGCTGAAAAAGGGGCTTAGGAGAGCTAGGAGGGGACATGAGAAGTCCTTGGCGGGTCGGATCAAGGAAAACCCCAAGGCTTTTTACTCTTATGTGAGGAATAAAAGAATGACCAGGGTGAGGTTAGGGCCGGTCAAGGACAGTAGTGGGAACTTGTGTATGGAGTCAGTAGAGATAGGCGAGGTGATGAATGAATACTTTTCTTCAGTGTTCACCAAGGAGAGGGGCCATGTTTTTGAGGAAGAGAAGGTGTTACAGGCTAATAGGCTGGAGGAAATAGATGTTCGGAGGGAGGATGTCTTGGCAGTTTTGAATAAACTGAAGGTCGATAAGTCCCCTGGGCCTGATGAAATGTATCCTAGGATTCTTTGGGAGGCAAGGGATGAGATTGCAGAGCCTTTGGCGTTGATCTTTGGGTCCTCGCTGTCCACGGGGATGGTGCCAGAGGACTGGAGAATGGCGAATGTTGTTCCTCTGTTTAAGAAAGGGAATAGAAATGACCCTGGTAATTATAGACCGGTTAGTCTTACTTCGGTGGTTGGTAAATTGATGGAAAGGGTCATTAGGGATGGGATTTACGACCATTTAGAAAGATGCGGATTAATCCGAGATAGTCAGCACGGATTCGTGAAGGGCAAGTCGTGCCTCACAAATTTGATAGAATTTTTTGAGGAGGTAACTAAGTGTGTTGATGAAGGTAGGGCAGTTGATGTCATATACATGGATTTTAGTAAGGCGTTTGATAAGGTCCCCCATGGTCGGCTTATGATGAAAGTGAGGAGGTGTGGGATAGAGGGAAAGTTGGCCGATTGGATAGGCAACTGGCTGTCTGACCGAAGACAGAGGGTGGTGGTCGATGGAAAATTTTCGGATTGGAGGCAGGTTGCTAGCGGTGTGCCGCAGGGATCAGTGCTTGCTCCTCTGCTCTTTGTGATTTTTATTAATGACTTAGAGGAGGGGGCTGAAGGGTGGATCAGTAAATTTGCTGATGACACCAAGATTGGTGGAGTAGTGGATGAGGTGGAGGGCTGTTGTAGGCTGCAAAGAGACATAGATAGGATGCAAAGCTGGGCTGAAAAATGGCAAATGGAGTTTAACCCTGATAAATGTGAGGTGATTCATTTTGGTAGGACAAATTTAAATGTGGAATACAGGGTCAAAGGTAGGGTTCTGAAGACTGTGGAGGAACAGAGAGATCTTGGGGTCCATATCCACAGATCTCTAAAGGTTGCCACTCAAGTGGATAGAGCTGTGAAGAAGGCCTGTAGTGTGTTAGCTTTTATTAACAGGGGGTTGGAGTTTAAGAGCCGTGGGGTTATGCTGCAACTGTACAGGACCTTGGTGAGACCACATTTGGAATATTGTGTGCAGTTCTGGTCACCTCACTATAGGAAGGATGTGGAAGCGCTGGAAGGAGTGCAGAGGAGATTTACCAGGATGCTGCCTGGTTTGGAGGGTAGGTCATATGAGGAAAGGTTGAGGGAGCTCGGGCTGTTCTCTCTGGAGCGGAGGAGGCTGAGGGGAGACTTAAGAGAGGTGTATAAAATGATGAAGGGGATAGATAGAGTGAACGTTCACAGACTATTTCCTCGGGTGGATGGAGCTATTACAAGGGGGCATAACTATAGGGTTCGTGGTGGGAGATACAGGACGGATATCAGAGGTAGGTTCTTTACGCAGAGAGTGGTTGGGGTGTGGAATGGACTGCCTGCAGTGATAGTGGAGTCAGACACTTTAGAAACATTTAAGCGGTTATTGGATAGGCACATGGAGCACACCAGGATGATAGGGAGTGGGATAGCTTGATCTTGGTTTCAGATAAAGCTCGGCACAACATCGTGGGCCGAAGGGCCTGTTCTGTGCTGTACTGTTCTATGTTCTATGTTCTAATGCTGTTCAGGGTCCTGCCATTAACTGTATATTTACCCTTAACATTCAATCTCCCAAAGTGCAGCACCTCACACTTCCCGGATTAAACTCCATCTGCCATTTCTCCACCCATATCTGCAACTGATCTATACCCCGCTGTATCCTTTGACAACCTTCTACACTATCCACAACTCCACCTATCTTTGCGTCTCTGCAAACTTACTAACCCACACATCTATGTTTTCATTAGTCACGGACACCACTAGTCACGGACCTCCAGCCAGAGAAACATCCTTCCATCGCTACTCTCTGACTTCCATAGACAAGCCAATTCTGAATCCAAGCAGCCAAGTCACCGTGGATCCCAGGCATCTTAATCTTCTGGATGAGCCTACCACACGGGACCTCGTCAAAAACCTTACTAAAACCATGTAGACAACATCTACTGCTCTACCCTCATCGATCACCTTCGTCATCTCCTCGAAAAAATCAATCAACTTAGTAAGACATGACCTGCCCCACACAGAGCCACGCTAACTTTCCCCCATTCGGCAATGCTTTTCCAACAATAAATTGAGAGTACTGGGCTAATGGTAAGATACTTGGTGGTGTGGATGAACAGAGAGATCTTGGTGTCCATGTGCATAGATCACTGAAAGTTGGCACCCAGGTTGATAGGGTTGTTAAGAAGGCGTACGAAGTGTTAGCTTTTATTGGTAGAGGGATTGAGTTTCGGAGCCATGAGGTCATGTTGCAGCTGTACAAAACTCTGGTGCGGCCGCACTTGGAGTATTGCGTACAGTTCTGGTCGCTGCATTATAGGAAGGATATGGAAGCATTGGAAAGGGTGCAGAGGAGATTTACCAGGATGTTGCCTGGTATGGTGGGAAGGTCTTATGAGGAAAGGCTGAGGGACCTGAGGCTGTTTTCGTTAGAAGAAGGTTAAGAGGTGACTTAATAGAGGCATACAAGATGATCAGAGGATTAGATAGGGTGGACAGTGAGAGCCTTTTTCCTCGGATGGTGATGGCTCACACGAGGGGACATAGCTTTAAATTGAGGGGTGATAGATATAGGACAGATGTTAGAGGTAGGTTCTTTACTCAGAGAGTAGTAAGGGCGTGGAATGCCCTGCCTGTAACAGTAGTGGACTCGCCAACATCAAGGGCATTTAAATGGTCATTGGATAAACATATGGATGATATTGGAATAGTGTAGGTTAGATGGGCTTTAGATTGGTTTCACAGGTCGGCGCAACATCGAGGGCCGAAGGGCCTGTACTGCGCTGTAATGTTCTATGTAGATAAATGTTTGAACAGTAAAGGAATTAAGGGTTGTGGTGAGCGGGTGGGTAAGTGGAGCTGAGTCCACAAAAAGATCAGCCATGATCTTATTGAATGGCGGAGCAGGCTCGAGGGGCCAGATGGCCCACTCCTGCTCCTAGTTCTTATGTTCTTATGTCATCAGAATTTAGGGAGCTTGGCAGAAAATTAGCAAATGTAGCAATCTCTGGATTACCCCCAGAGGAACGTGCGAGTGAGTGCAGAAATAGGAGGATAAAGCAGATGAATGTGTGGCTGCAAAGATGGTGCAGGAGGGAGAGCTTTAGATTCCTGGGACACTGACTCTGGCGCACCTGGACTAACCGGACAGGTTGCTCCTGAACAGAGCTGGGACTGAGTTCCTTGTGGAGCGTTTTGCTCGTGCTGTTGTGAGGGGCTTCAAACTAACTCGACAGGGGGCGGGAAGGCAGAGGAAATATTGGAGAGGAATACCAAGGTACACAAAATACTGGGAGAGAGAGAGATAGCACTCGGATAGAGAATAGTGAGTTAAGGTGGAGTAAGGGAGAAAGTAATGATGTGTAAATCAGGATTATAGTGTATGTATGTGAATGCACGGACTGTCGTTAACAAGGCTGAAGAGTTACCGGCACAGAGGAACAACATTCGCCACTCTCCAGTCCCCTGGCACCATCCCCGTGGACAGTGAGGACCCAAAGATCAAAGCCAAAGGCTCTGCAATCTCATCCCTTGCCTCCCAAAGAATCCTAGGATACATTTCATCAGGCCCAGGGGACTTATCAACCTTCAGTTTATTCAAAACTGCCAGTACATCCTCCCTCCGAACATCTACTTTCTCCAGCCTATCAGCCTGTAACACCTTCTCTTCCTCAAAAACATGGCCCCTCTCCTTGGTGAACACTGAAGAAAAGTATTCATTCATCACCTCGCCTATCTCTACTGACTCCATACACAAGTTCCCACTACTGTCCTTGACCGGCCCCAACCTCGCCCTGGTCATTCTTTTCTTCCTCACATAAGAGTAAAAAGCCTTGGAGTTTTCCTTGATCCGACCCGCCAAGGACTTCTCATGCCCCCTCCCAGCTCTCCTAAGCCCCTTTTTCAGCTCATTTCTTGCTAACTTGTAACCCTCCATCGAGCCAACTGAACCTTGTTTTCTCAACCTTACATACGTTTCCTTCTTCCTCTTGACAAGACATTCCACCTCTTTTGTGAACCATGGTTCCCTCACTCGGCCATTTCCTCCCTGCCTGACAGGGACATAGCTATCAAGGACACGCAGTATTTGTTCCTTGAAAAAGTTCCACTGATCATTAGTGCCTTTCCCTGACAAGTTCTGTTCCCATCCTATGCTTCCTAATTCCTGCCTAATCGCATCATAATTACCTCTCCCCCAATTATAAACTTTGCCCTGCCGTATGGCCCTATCCCTCTCCATTGCAATAATGAAAGACACCGAATTGTGGTCACTATCTCCAAAGTGCTCTCCCACAACCAAATCTAACACTTGGCCCGGTTCATTTCCCAGTACCAAATCCAATGTGGCCCCACCTCTTGTCGACCTATCCACATATTGTGTCAGGAAACCCTCCTGCACACACTGCACAAAAACTGCCCCATCCGAACTATTTGACCTACAAAGGCTCCAATCAATATTTGGAAAGTTAAAGTCCCCCATGACAACTACCCTGTGACCCCCACACATATCCATAATCTGCTTAGCAATTTCTTCCTCCACATCTCTATTACTATTTGGGGGCCTATAGTAAACTCCTAACAATGTGACCGCTCCTTTCCTATTTCTAACCTCAGCCCATATTACCTCAGTGTGCAGATCCCCCTCGAAGTGCCTTTCCGCAGCTGTTAAACTATCCTTGATTAACAATGCCACTCCTCCACCTCTTTTACCAGCTTCCCTACACTTAGTGAAACATCTATACCCCGGAACGTCCAACAACCATTCCTGTCCCTGTTCTACCCATGTCTCCGTAATGGCCACAACACCGTAGTCCCAAGTACCAATCCACGCCCCAAGTTCACCTACCTTATTTCGGATGCTCCTTGCATTGAAGTAGACACACTTCAACCCACCTTCCTGTCTACTGGTACCCACCTTTGACCTTGATACCCTTCCCAGTACCTCACTACACTCACTGACCTCCGGACTACAACTCCTTTTCCCATCCCCCTGACAAATTAGTTGAAACCCCCTTTTACCCTTTATGCATTTGTAGAAGCTCTTTGGATTCTCCTTTGCCTTATCTGCTAAAACAATCTCGTGTCCCCTTTTTGCCCTCCTGATTCTCTCTTAACTCTACTCCTACACCCTCTATACTCTTCAAGGGATTCACTTGATCCCAGCTGCCTATGCATGTCATGTGCCTCCTTCTTCAATGTTCCTCATACCCACGGCTACGAATCTGGCTTTAGCTTTACATGTTCCATCTTGTAAAACTTTCTCTGTGCCGACCCACCTATGAGACAAAGCCATTTGCCCTTCATCTGGTACCTTGGTGTCCACCCCAAACCCCTTCCAACTGTCCAGCTCCCTTTGTTTGGCCTCTTTCTTCCATGAGCTCCATTTTGTTTGCAGCTATCAATGCTTCCCTGTCATGGGGGCTTCTACTCCTATTCCTATCTTTGGTTTGATTCCTCGCCTTCCTCGTAAAGCTCCAGCCTCCACTATCGTGTCTGTTTCTGTCAGGGCTGCTACCCTCAGGCCGCTGTTCTCTGTTGACACACCTTCGGTCACAGATTTGTGACTTTTTCCTGGGTTCACGAATGCTTACTGTCTCATCCTCAGGACTTAGGCCTCGCTTTTTTTGCTTCCATCCGTCCACCCCATTTTCCCAATCGATAGCTTTGGATTCTTACCCTCGCTCTTGGATATTGAGCCAGTGTTTGTACTTTCCTGAGGCCTTTCCTGCTTTCCCGATCATAGTGACCTCCCTCCACTCGCTTGACCTTTCGGGTATGTATGATACCACTGCGCCTACTTTGGGTCGCTGAACCTTTGAAGAAATAGCTTCATCCCCTGCTTCACTGGTACTTTGTTGATCATCAGATTCCCTCTGGTCTATAGCTGTCTGATCATCATAATAACTCAGGCTATGTGCAGCTGAGGTACAAGGTGCCTCCTACACTTCTGCATCTTGCTCAGATGCTCCAAATTCATACCCAAGTCCCACTGCTCTCGAAGAGTGGACTTGCACTGCCTGGTTACCGTGTTGTACTATAGCTACCCTGCTGTCTGTTCCCATCACTTTTCCGGGCCTTTTCCATTCTTTTATAGTAGACCCTATCCCCTTTCTCAGAGTATTCCCCCAATGGTCTTATGCGATGCCTGAGGGCCCTTCTTATCTGTTCTGAAACCTCAGCCTTAATGAAAGCCTTTCTCCCTGCATGCATAGCGTTTAAGTTTGCAGAAAACACGGAGCTAATGCTTGTCCCTTCTAGTGCCGGGGGAGCATCTGTTAATACTGACGGCAACTTTGGATTCCTCCGTGTACCAACTGGTATGAACTACAGCCCTCACCATTTGTAACAAATGTTTCACGTGCACTGCCCATGTTAATGCAGTGGAGATGCCGGCGTTGGACTGGGGTAAACACAGTAAGAAGTTTAACAACACCAGGTTAAAGTCCAACAGGTCTATTTGGTAGCAAAAGCCACACAAGCTTTTGGAGCTCCAAGTTTGGAGCTCCGAAAGCTTGTGTGGCTTTTGCTACCAAATAGACCTGTTGGACTTTAACCTGGTGTTGTTAAACTTCTTACTATGTTAATGCACCCAGCAATCCACCAAAATTTTATGCAGCATGTCATCTGTAACTGCGTGATTCCTGCGTGATACCTTTCCGAAATGTAAATATTGTAATAATGCACACTGCGGCAGAGAGCCCATTCAGCAATGGCCTCTCTGCCGCAGAGCGCATTATTACAATATTTACATTTCCGTACATATCTTGAAACTCATCATTTGCGAAATCGCCCCCATTGTCCGTCAGAAATTTAGATGGCGCACCCAATCCTGTTCCAATCCAGTGGGTCATAATTTTATCTATAATAGTCTTTTTATCTTTGCTGTAAATCACCGTGGATATGCTAAACACGGTGGCCATGTCCACAAAGTGTAATATAGAACATAGAAAAACTACAGCACAAACAGGCCCTTCGGCCCACAAGTTGTGCCGAACATATCCCTACCTTCTAGACCTACCTATAACCCTCCATCCTATTACACTCCATGTACTCATCCAGGAGTCTCTTAAAAGACCCTATTGAGTTCGCCTCCACCACCACTGACGGCAGCCGATTCCACTCGCCCACCACCCTCTGTGTGAAAAACTTACCCCTAACATCTCCCCTGTACCTACCCCCCAGCACCTTAAACCTGTGTCCTCTCATACCAGACATTTCCACCCTGGGAAAAAGCCTCTGAGAGTCCACCCGATCTATGCCTCTCAACATCTTATACACCTCTATTCGGTCTCCTCTCATCCTTCGTCTCTCCAAGGAGAAAAGACCGAGCTCCCTCAGCCTATCCTCATAAGGCATCCCACTCAATCCAGGCAACATCCTTGTAAATCTCCTCTGCACCCTTTCAATCTTTTCCACATCCTTCCTATAGTGAGGCGACCAGAACTGAGCACAGTACTCCAAGTGGGGTCTGACGAGGGTCTTATATAGCTGCATCATTATCTAATAGATAGACGTCTTTGTCCTTGTCCCATATCTTTAGATCCATCGCCATTACATCATTGAAATCTCGTGCTGGAGGTAGACTCACGGCTGGAGGTGGGGGTGTCCTTCTATATTTTATGCAAATTTCACACTGGGCTGATATTTGTTCTATGAGATTATATTCTTTGTCCAGCACACCTCCATCCTGCAGCAGTGCTCTCAGTCTCTGTGGTACGGGATGAGCAAACTGCTTACGGAGTTTCAGAATAATCTTTTTGTCCATCGTGCTGTTGTCTGTTAGTGACACTAATGCCTCATGAATCCTTTGCTCTGATAATTTCAGTTCACTTAAAGGAAGACAATAATGGCCGGATCTTGTAAAATGTAGGTCCACAGTTTTCCCAAATACCACAGCTTTATCCTGTTTCAAATCAATGGTCATCTGAACTTTCTTCATCACAGACCTGCTTAACAACAAAGGTATATCACTGGAAACTACATCTGTACTTATAAATAAACTGATTCCCGCAATCCTAAAGGGAAGTATCACCCTTTTGGAGGATGTTAGAGTGTTGTCATCTCCAAATCTAAAGCAGATGGAACTATCATGTTCTTTTCCTTTCTTTCGGTCTTTTTGATCAAGAGACCCTAAATAACAATCTAGCCAATCTGAGCCGCAGACAGTGGATGTGCATCCACTATCTAAAACAGCACAGTTGAAAGAGTCTGTCATCAGGACATTCATTATGGAACTCAACTTTTCTGTCAACGAAACAATTCCGTCCTGCTCCTTATCCTCGTCACTGTCGGCCGTCCTGCTCCTTATCCTCGTCACTGTTGGTTTCTACCTGTTCTGTGTCACATGTGGTTTCAAAGACACCATTTCTTCGTTTCGGGCAGTTTACCATGTAATGGTTTGGGGAAATCGCATTGGAAACAGCGATTCACGATCCCTCCAGCATTCCTTCGACTTAAACATCTTTTATCATAATCCCATGTGCGTCTTCTTTCCCCATTTTCAAATCGGTTAGAACCGTTTTCAACACTAGGTAATGTGACTGTCTCTGTTTAAAGGCCTTTGTGTATCATTTGGTCTACCTTGTGGCTGAGTCACCATTGACTCCCCCATTCTGGGTGCTACGGCATTCCGGTCTGTACTGAACAAGGTGGCGGGGAAGGATTGTTTCCCAAAAAACGTTTTTAATGATGCTGCCATTTGATCAAAGAGGGGTTCTGTTCCCCTTAATTGTACTCCAGTCATTACTAAAAGAGTATCCATGTGCGACAGACACGCACAGTCCAACAACTTAAAGACCAATACTGCATCTGGAATCTCCAAATTAAATCTCATTAGCCTGTTACAGCCTCTATCAAAATCCATGATATACACTTCCATGGACTGGGAATCTTGTCTCCTAATCCTGTCAAACATCACCCACCCTTCATCATTCTCCAAGAACTCATCTTTCTGGTGAAACTTATCTGAGTATTGTGTCAGGAGCTGTCGCCCTTCTTATCTTGCTCCTAATTGGAAGCAACAAAGCTAATGCCATACCTTCTTTTCTCGATATTGTGGGGTGTCAAGGTCCACATTTCCATCTCTGCCTTCCATTGCCGATATGGTTCAGCATCTAAAAAGACCGTGGGATAGTCCAATCCCACCGGGTTACTTCTACCTCCTGCATTGGTTGTAACACTTCTTCAAAAACAAACACCGAGTTACGATGGGATTTCCTCTGCTGCCAATGTTTACTCAGAAGGAACTCTTCAAATACAGACAAGAAAAATAGAACAAAACTTACTCCAACTTACAAATCAAAGAAAGGGTTTAATAAAGAAACTTCATTGCTCCAAACTTGGGGCTTCACCCTGGGCCAATCCAAATAACCCACAATTCCCAACAGGTTCTTATTTATAGTGAGTCAGCTGACCATCACCATGGGGCAGAATTTTCTGGCTGTTCACGCCGGCAGGATTTTCTGGCCCTGTTGCAGTGATTGGAGATTTGGCTGAGCGCCAAATTCTCCGTCCTTGTTTGCAGCGAGAGCAGGGCGCAAATGGCCGGTAAGATTGCGCCCATGTAATTACATCATTCTGTAATTGGTTCCATGGTTTACTGGGTCAGCTGACTCTTACATCTTGTTACCATTGGTCACATTACATTCGATACAAAGTTATCACTGGTTACATTCTAACCTCTGAACCTCTTGAATTTCTATTGATTCTCATCTCCATTTTCCACCTGACACCTGTCACAAGCACACCTTTTCTTCCTTGTCTTAATTCCAATCTCCTTTCCATCCGGGGGCAGTGGATTAGCTTGCCTTACCTTTCCCTTGGAAGGGAATGTACCTTGACTGTGTCTGGACCATTTCTGTTGTGAAGGTCACCCATTGTTCAGTGACAGTTTTTCCTGCGAACCTTTCATTCCGGTTTAACCGGCCCAGCTCCATCCTTGCCCCATTGAAGTCGGCTCTCCCCCAGTTAATTATTTTACTCTGGATTGTCTGTTATCATTCTAAACCTTACAATACAATGATCACTGTTTCCTAAATGTCCCCCGCTAACACTTGACCGACCTGGCCCATTTCATCTCCAAGAATCAGGTCCAACAGTGCACCCTTTCCTGCTGGGCTGGACACACACTGCTGGAGAAAATTTTCCTGAACACAAGCTAAGAACTTTAGTCCTTCTCTGACCCCCACATTCCTACTGTCCCAGCCTACGCTTGGGTAATTAAGGTCTCCTATTATAGCTACTCTATAATGTTTGCATCTCTCTGGAATTTCCCTGCAGCTTTGTTCCTCTCCATCCTTCTCACTAGTTGGTGGTTTATAGACTACACCGAGCAATGTCATTGAACCCTTTTAGTTCCTTAGCTCCAGACAAACTGATTCTGTCCCGGGTCCTCTGGGACATCCTCGTTCTCCAACACTGCAATGCGCTCCTTAGCCAACAATACCTCCCTCCACATTTCCTTCTTCTCCTATCTTTTCTGAACACCTTGTTCCCAGAAATGACCCTGGTAATTATAGGCCGGTTAGTATTACTTCGGTGGTCAGTAAGTTGATGGAAAAGGTCCTTAGGGATAGAATTTACGACCATTTAGAAAGATGCGGATTAATCCGGGATAGTCAGCACGGATTTGTGAAGGGCAAGTCGTACCTCACAGATTTGATAGAATTTTTTGAGGAGGTAACTAAGTGTGTTGATGAAGGTAGGGCAGTTGATGTCATATACATGGATTTAAGTAAGGCGTTTGATAAAGTCCCCCATGGTCGGCTTATGAAGAAAGTGAGGATGTGTGGGATAAAGAAAAAAGATGGAAAATTATAGGCCAATTAGCCTAACCTCAGTTGTTGGCAAAATTCTAGAATCCATCGTTAAGGATGAGATTTCTAAATTCTTGGAAGTGCAGGGTCGGATTAAGACAAGTCAGCATGGATTTAGTAAGGGGAGGTCGTGCCTGACAAACCTGTTAGAGTTCTTTGAAGAGATAACAAATAGGTTAGACCAAGGAGAGCCAATGGATGTTATCTATCTTGACTTCCAAAAGGCCTTTGACAAAGTGCCTCACGGGAGACTGCTGAGTAAAATAAGGGCCCAAGGTATTCGAGGCAAGGTACTAACATGGATTGACGATTGGCTGTCAGACAGAAGGCAGAGAGTTGGGATAAAAGGTTCTTTCTCAGAATGGCAACCGGTGACAAGTGGTGTCCCGCAGGGTTCAGTGTTGGGGCCACAGCTGTTCTCTTTATATATTAACGATCTAGATGACGGGACTGGGAGCATTCTGGCCAAGTTTGCCGATGATACAAAGATAGGTGGAGGGGCAGGTAGTATTGAGGAGGTGGGGAGGCTGCAGAAAGATTTAGACAGTTTAGGAGAGTGGTCCAAGAAGTGGCTGATGAAATTCAACGTGGGCAAGTGCGAGGTCGTACACTTTGGAAAAAAGAATAGAGGCATGGACTATTTTCTAAACGGTGACAAAATTCATAATGCTAAAGTGCAAAGGGACTTGGGAGTCCTAGTCCAGGATTCTCTAAAGGTAAACTTGCAGGTTGAGTCCGTAATTAAGAAAGCAAATGTAATGTTGTCATTTATCTCAAGAGGCTTGGAATACAAAAGCAGGGATGTACTTCTGAGGCTTTATAAAGCACTGGTTAGGCCCCATTTGGAGTACTGTGAGCAATTTTGGGCCCCACACCTCAGGAAGGACATACTGGCACTGGAGCGGGTCCAGCGGAGATTCACACGGATGATCCCAGGAATGGTAGGCCTGACATACGATGAACGTCTGAGGATCGTGGGATTATATTCATTGGAGTTTAGGAGGTTGAGGGGAGATCTGATAGAAACTTACAAGATAATGAACGGCTTAGATAGGATGGACGTAGGGAAGTTGTTTCCATTAACAGGGGAGACTAGGACGCGGGGGCACAGCCTTAGAATAAAAGGGAGTCACTTTAGAACAGAGATGAGGAGAAATTTCTTCAGCCAGAGAGTGGTGGGTCTGTGGAATTCATTGCCACAGAGGGCTGTGGAGGCCGAGACGTTGAGCGTCTTCAAGACAGAAATTGATAAATTCTTGATTTCTCGAGGAATTAAGGGCTATGGGGAGAGAGCGGGTAAATGGAGTTGAAATCAACCATGATTGAATGGTGGAGTGGACTCGATGGGCCGAATGGCCTTACTTCCGCTCCTATGTCTTATGGTCTTATGGTCTTATAGAGGGAAAGTTGGCCGATTGGATAGGTAACTGGCTATCTAACAGAAGTCAGAGGGTGGTGGTGGATGGAAAATTTTCAGACGGGAAACCGGTTACCAGCGGAGTGCCACAGGGATCAGTGATTGGTCCTCTGCTATTTGTAATTTTTAGAAATGACTTGGAGGAGGGAGCTGAAGGGTGGATCAGTAAATTTGCTGATGAAACCAAAATTGGAGGAGTGGATGAGGTGGAGGGCTGTTGTAGGCTGCAAAGAGACATAGATAGGATGCAGACCTGGGCTGAAAAATGGCAAATGGAGTTTAACCCTGATAAATGTGAGGTGATTCAGAGTGCAAAGGAGATTTACCAGGATGCTGCCTGGTTTGGACGGTAGGTCTTATGAGGAAAGGTTGAGGGAACTTGGGCTTTTCTCTTTGGAGCGGAGGAGGTTGAGAGGAGACTTGATAGAGGTTTATAAGATGATGAGGGGGATAGATAGAGTGAACGTTCAAAGGCTATTTCCTCGGGAAATGGAGCAGTAACGAGGGGGCATAACTATAGGGTTCATGGTGGGAGATATAGGAAGGATGTCCGAGGTAGGTTTTTTATTCAGAGTGGTTGGGTGTGGAATGGACAGCCTGCAGGGATAGTGGAGTCAGAAACTTCAGGAACATTTAAGAAGCTATTGGATAGGCACATGGAGCACTTCGGGATGATAGGGAGGAAATAGCTTGATCTGGGTTTCAGACAAAGCTCGGCACAACATCGTGGACCGAAGGGCCTGTTCTGTGCTGTACTGTTCTATGTTCTATGTAAAAGAGTAACAAGGGAGAGAGTAGGGCCTCTTAAGGATCAACAAGGTCATCTATGTGCGGATCCACAAGAGATGGGTCAGATCCTAAATGAATATTTCTCATCAGTGTTTACTGTTGAGAAAAGCATGGATGTTAGGGAACTTGAGGAAATAAATGATGTCTTGAGGAGTGTACATATAAGAACATAAGAAATAGGAGCAGGAGTAGGCCATCTCGCCCCTCGAGCCTGCCCCGCCATTCAATAAGATCATGGCTGATCTGACGTGGATCAGTACCACTTACCCGCCTGATCCCCATAACCCTTAATTCCCTTACCGATCAGGAATCCATCCATCCGCGCTTTAAACATATTCAGCGAGGTAGCCTCCACCACCTCAGTGGGCAGAGAAGAAGGTGCGGGAAGTCTTAAAGCGCATCAAGGTAGATAAATCCCTGGGACCTGATGAAGTATATCCCAGGACATTGTGGGTGGCTAGGGAGGAAATTGCGGGTCCCCTAGCCGAGATATTTGAATCATCGATAGTCACGGGTGAGGTGCCTGAAGATTGGAGAGTGGCAAATGTTGTGCCTTTGTTTAAAAAGGGCTGCAGGGAAAAGCCTGGGAACTACAGGCCAGTGAGCCTCACATCTGTGGTGGGGAAGTTGTTGGAAGGTATTTTGAGAGACAGGATCTACAGGCATTTAGAGACGCAAGGACTGATTAGGGACAGTCAGCATGGCTTTGTGAGTGGAAAATCATGTCTCTCAAATTTGATTGAGTTTTTTGAAGGGGTAACCAAGAAGGTAGATGAGGGCAGTGCAGTTGATGTTGTCTACATGGACTTTAGCAAGGCCTTTGACAAGGTACTGCATGGTAGGTTGTTGCATAAAGTTAAATCTCACGGGATCCAGGGTGAGGTATCTAAATGGATACAAAATTGGCTTCTTGACAGAAGCCAAAGGATGGTTGTAGAGAGTTGTTTTTCAAACTGGAGGCCTGTGACCAGCGGTGTGCCTCAGGGATCAGTGCTGGGTCCACTGTTATTTGTCATTTATATTAATGATTTGGATGAGAATATAGGGGGCATGGTTAGTAGGTTTGTAGATGATGCCCCTGCCCCCCCATTCCCTAAAACCCCAGTGTCAGTGAAGTCCCTCATCCCACCCAACCAGAAGAATGGATCATCCCTGGACCTGGAAGCTGCAGCCCCACCAGCACTTAGTAAAGTCCCTCACCCCACAGCCAGAGCAAGTGAACACAGTGGGTGCAGAGAGCGGCCTGGCCAGCTACCCATTACGAGCCCACCCCACCCCACAGGGCCAGCGCACAGAACCGGAGCATCTGCAGGAAGCTCCAGACTGAGAGCAGCAAACCTCCAGGTCCTGCCCCCAACCTCCCCAGCGCTCCAGGGGCTGCATCTCCATCAAAACCACCTCCTCAGTCCTGTTCAGCGTTGCCTTGCCAACTCCCGACGTTTATATACCGAGTGTAAACCGTACCAAAGTGACCTGATGTCAGAGAGGTGGGAGATACTAATGAGGCCAGAGATTGCTGTTTCAGACCCGCGAATCAGATGCTAAGGTGGTGTAAACATGTGCAAATGACGGTAACGCTGATTTTTGGCGGGGTTCCATCGTCGCCAAAACACGTGAGTTGGAAGATGCAAATAGGGCGGGAACGCTCACGCGAATCGGTCGATGCGGAATCTCCCAGCCCGCTGCACTAGAAAATTACCGCAACAGGATGGGAGACTCGCCCCCATTGAGTGGGATTGAGGGTGACTGGCGTAAAGGGATCTGGGTGTACAGGTACACAGGTCACTGAAAGTGGCAATGCAGGTGGAGAAGGTAGTCAAGAAGGCATACGGCATGCTTGCCTTCATCGGCCGGGGCATTGAGTTTAAAAATTGGCCAGTCATGTTGCAGCTTTATAGAACCTTAGTGAGGTCGCACGTGGAATATAGTGTTCAATTCTGGTCGCCACACTACCAGAAGGATGTGGAGGCTTTGGAGAGGGTACAGAAAAGATTTAAGAACATAAGAACTAGGAGCAGGAGTAAGCCATCTGGCCCCTCGAGCCTGCTCCGCCATTCAATAAGATCATGGCTGATCTTTTTGTGGACTCAGCTCCACTTACCCGCTCGCTCACCATAACCCTTAATTCCTTTACTGTTCAAAAATGTATCTATCCTTGCCTTAAAAACATTCAATGAGGTAGCCTCAACTGCTTCACTGGGCAGGGAATTCCACAGATTCACAACCCTTTGTGTGAAGAAGTTCCTCCTCAACTCAGTCCTAAATCGGCTTCCCCTTATTTTGAGGCTATGCCCCCTAGTTCTAGTTTCACCCGCCAGTGGAAACAACTTCCCTGCTTCTATCTTATCTATTCCCTTCATAATCTTATATGTTTCTATCAGACCTCACTCATTCTTCTGAATTCCAATGAGTATAACCCCAGTCTATTCAGTCTCTCCTCATAAGCCAACACTCTCAACTCCGGAATCAACCTCGTGAATCTCCTCTGCACCCCCTCCAGTGCCAGTATATCCTTTCTCAAGTAAGGAGACCAAAACTGTACACAGTACTCCAGGTGTGGCCTCACCAGCACCTTATACAGCTGTAACATAATCTCACTGTTTTTAAACTCCATCCCTCGAGCAATGAAGGACAAAATTCCATTTGCCTTCTTAATTATCTGCTGCACCTGCAAACCAACTCCTTGAGATTCCTGCACAAGGACACCCAGGTCCCTCTGCACAGCAGCATCCTGCAATTTTTTACCATTTAAATAATAGTCCATTTTGCTGTTATTCCTACCAAAATGGATGACTTCACATTTACCAACATTGTATTCCATCTGCCAGACCCTCGCCCACTCACTTAGACTATCTATATCCCTTTGCAGACTTTCAGCATCCTCTGCACACTTCGCTCTGCCACTCACCTTAGTGTCATCTGCGAATTTTAACACACTACACTTGGTTCCCAACTCCAAATCATCTGTGTAAATCGGAAACAATTGTGGTCCCAACACTGATCCCTGAGGCACACCACTAGTCACTGATCGCCAACCATTTACCCCCACTCTTTGCTTTCTGTTAGTTAACCAATCCTCTATCCATGCTAATACATTACCCGTAACACCATGCACCTTTATCTTATGTCGCAGTCTTTGGTGCAGCACCTTGTCAAATGCCTTCTGGAAATCCAGATACACCACATCCACAGGTTCCCCATTGTCCACTGCACATGTAATAAAGAACAAAGAACAAAGAAAAGTACAGCACAGGAACAGGCCCTTCGGCCCTCCAAGCCTGCACCGACCATGCTGCCTGACTTAACTAAAACCCCTTACCCTTCCAGGGACCATATTCCTCTATTCCCATTCTATTCATGTATTTGTCAAGACGCCCCTTAAAAGTCACTACCATATCCGTTTCCACTACCTCCCCCGGCAACGAGTTCCAGGCACCCACTGTGTAAAAAATCTGCCTCGTACATCTCTTTTAAACCTTGCCTCTCGCACCTTAAACCTGTGCCCCCTAGTAATTGACTCTTCCACCCTGTGAAAAAACTTCTGTCTATCCACTCTGTCCATGCCTCTCATAATCTTGTAGACTTCTATCAGGTCACCCCTCAATCTTCGTCGCTCCAGTGAGGACAAACCAAGTTTCTCCAACCTCTCCTCATAGCTAATGCCCTCCATACCAGGCAACATCCTGGTAAATCTTTTCTGTACCCTCTCCAAAGCCTCCACATCCTTCTGGTAGTGTGGTGACCAGAATTGAACACTATATTCCAAGTGTGTCCTAACTAAGGTTCTATAAAGCTGCAACATGACTTGCCAATTTTTAAACTCAATACCCCGGCCGATGAAGGCAAGCATGCCGTATGTCTCCTTGACTACCTTCTCCACCTGCATTGCCACTTTCAGTGACCTGTGTACCTGTACACCCAGATCCCTTTTCCGAACAATACTCTTTAGGATTCTCAACGAATTCCACCAAATTAGTCAAACATGACCCGCCCTTCATGAACCCATGCTGCTTCTTACCAATGGGACAATTTATATCCAGATGTCTCGCTATTTCTTCCTTGATGATAGATTCAAGCATTTTCCCTACTACAGAAGTTAAGCTAACCGGCCTATAGTTACCCGCCTTTTGTCTACCTCCTTTTTTAAACAGTGGCGTCACATTTGCTGTTTTCCAATCTGCGGGAACCACCTCAGAGTCCAGCGAATTTTGGTAAATTACCACGAGTGCATTTGCTATTTCCCCCGCCATCTCTTTTAGTACCCTGGGATGCATTCCATCAGGACCAGGAGGCTTGTCTACCTTTAGCCCCCATTAACTTGCCCAACACTACCTCTTTCGTGATAATGATAGTTTCTAGGTTCTCACCTGCCATCGCCTTCCTGTCATCAATGTTTGGCATGTTATTTGTGTCTTCCACTGTGAAGACCGACAAAATACCTGTTCAATGCCTCAGCCATTTTCTCATTTCCAGTTATTACATCCCCCTTCTCATCCTCTAAAGGACCAATGTTTACTTTTGCCACTCTTTTTTGTTTTATATATTTGTGGAAACTTTTGCTCTCTGTTTTTATATTCTGAGCTAGTTTACTCTCATAATCCATTTTACCTTACCTTTCTTTATTGCTTTTTTCATGGCTTTCTACTGACCTTTAAAGATTTCCCAATCCTCTAGGTTCCCACTAATCTTTGCCACTTTGTATGCATTTTCTTTCAATTTGATACCCTCCTTTATTTCCTTAGATATCCGTGGCCGATTATCTCTTTTTCTACAGTCCTTCCTTATCACTGGTATATACTTTTGCTGAGCACAGTGAAAGATCGCTTTGAAAGTCCTCCACTGTTCCTCAATTGTCACACCGTAAAATCTTTGCTCCCAGTCTACCTGAGCCAACTCCTCCCTCATCCCATTGTAGTCTCCTTTGTTTAAGCACAAGACACTGGGATTGGATTTTACCTTCTCACGCTCCATCTGTATTTTAAATTCAACCATACTGTGATCGCTTCTTCCAAGAGGATCCCTAACTGTAAGATCATTAATTATTCTGGTCTCATTACACAGGACCAGATCTAGGATAGCTTGCTCCCTCGTCGGTTCCATTACATTCTGTTCAAGGAAGCTATCGCGGATACATTCTATGAACTCCTCCTCAAGGCTGCCTGACCGACCTGGTTTGACCAATTGATATGTAGATTAGAATCCCCCATGATAATTGCTGTACCATTTTTACACGCGTCAGTTATTACTTTGTTTATTTCTGGCCCCACCATGATGTCATTATTTGGTGGCCTATAGACTGCGCCTATCAGTGACTTTTTCTCACTGTTTCGAATTTCCACCCAAATGGATTCAACCTTTTTCTCCATAGAACCTATACCATCTCTCACTACCACCCTGATATCATCCTTAAATATCAGAGCTGCACCACCTCCCTTACCTTCCATCCAATTTACCAGGATGTTGCCTGGTATGGAGGGGATTAGCTATGAGGAGAGGTTGGAGAAACTTGGTTTGTTCTCACTGGAACAACAGGTTGAGGGGCGACCTGATAGAAGTCTACAAGATTATGAGAGGCATGGACAGAGTGGATAGTCAGAAGCTTTTTCCCAGGGTGGAAGAGTCAATTACTAGGGGGCACAGATTTAAGGTGCGAGGGACAAGGTTTAAAGGAGGTGTACGAGGCAGATTCTTTACACAGAGAGTAGTGGGTGCCTGGAACTCGTTGCCGGGGGAGGTACTGGAAGCGGATACGGTAGTGACTTTTAAGGGGCATCTTGATAAACATATGAATAGGATGGGAATAGAAAGGTATGGTCCCCAGAAGGATAGGGGGTTTTAGTTAAGTTGGACAGCATGGTCGGTGCAGGCTTGGAGGGCCGAAGGACCTGTTCCTGTGCTGTAATTTTCTTCGAGTTGGTGAGATTCCTGTGGGTGATTGGTAAACAGGACAGACACAGTAACAATGATCTGCAATCAGCAATTTTATTCATGATTTTTCCTCAAGGAACAGAAAGGTTTATAGGTTGTACACACATCCTGATAGAACTGGAACTGCAGCAGACCCAGAGTCAATACTCAATCGGTATTCACACACTCACTGATGGGGAGAAACTGCACGGACTCCAGGATGAATCCTGGTTTCTCCAGAGCTGTAAGTTTACCATTCAAGTTGGATTCCCGTTGCCAGCCAGTGGGACAGAGGTGGGATTGATCCACCTTTCTGTGTTCCTGTGTTGGGAACACAGTGTTTTACAGAATCATTCTCTGCCGTTTGTCCCCTGGTCTCTGAGCCCCGTCCTTCAGCCTGTGATTGACTGGGAATGTTGCTTGATTGGAAAGAAATTCCCTCTGTTCCCGGGTGTGTTGCAGGAAGTTTGGAGGCAGACTCATTGTGTGAAATGATTACTAGAAGCAGCATTGCAGAGAGCGTGGTCTCTCCAGGGAGAGCAGCTGATAATGATCTGGACTGGTCGCATAAGCTCAAAGCACAAAGTGGATCGTCCCAAACAAGCGGCGAGTTCAGATTGGATTCCCTGGTAAAACAAAACAACAGGAAAAGTATCCAGTTAATCTGAAAATGCTTCAAATGCGCAAAGAATTGATTGGGATGATTTCTGGAATTTGTCAGCAATGATGTCACCAACCAAAGCCAATCACTGGTGCTGTGAGAGGACTGTCCTTCTGATTGGTTACACCAGGGCCGCCTTTTCAATTCATTCATGGGCTCTGGGCTTGGTATTCATTGCCCATCATCTCTAATTGTCCTTTACCTGAGGGCAGCTAAAAGTCAACCACATTGCTGTGGCTCTGGAGTCAGACTGGGTAAGGACAGCAGATTTCCTTCCCTAAAGGACATTAGTGAACCAGATGGGTTTTTACCACAATGGTTTCATGATCATCAGTAGAATTTTATTTTCACCATCTGCCGTGGTGGGATTCGAACCTGGTTCCCAGCGCAGAAAGCTGCAGCACAAAGCGGCGTGGGGGGGACTTGAGCATGAAAGCTCGCACAGGTACAGCAGGTAATCAGGAAGGGTAATGGAATGCTGGCCCCTATTTCAAGGGGGTTGGAGTGTAAGAATGGGGAAGTCTTGCTGCAGCTGTACAAGGTGCTGGTGAGACCAAATCTGGAGCACTGGGAGCAGCTTTGGTTCCCCTATTGAAGGAAAGGTATTATTTGATTGGAGGCAGTTCAGAGAAGGTTCACTAGGATGACCCCTGGTGTGGAAGGATTGTCTTATGAGGAAAGGTTAAACAGGTTGGGACTCATTGGAATTTAGAATAATGAGAGATGATCTCATTGAAACATAGAGGATTCTGAAGGGGTTTGACAGGGTAAATGCTGAGAGGATGTTTCCCCTCATGGGAGAGTCTAGGGCCAGAGGCCCAGTCTCAGAATAAAAGGGCACCAATTTAAGACTGAGATGAGGAGGAGTTTCCTCTGAGGGTGGAGAGTCTTTGGAACTCCTTGCCACAGGGAGCTCAGGTGCCGGAGTGTGGCAACTAGGGGGATTTCATAGTAACTTCATTGCAGTGTTAAAGTAAGCCTTACTTGTGACACTAATAAATAAACTTTTTAACTGAGGGGGCAGAGTCCTTGTGTATAGTTAAGGCTGAGATAGATTTTTGATCAGAAAGGGAATCGAGGGTTATGGGGAAAGGGCAGGAAAGCAGACATGAGGAACGGTGGATCAGACATGATTCTACTGAATGGCGGCGCAGGCTCCAGGGGCCAAATGACCTGCTATTTTTTAATGGTCTTATTACCCTGAATCTTTGGACCACAAGTCCAGTGACTATACCATGACTGAATTGCAGAGGGGATGGAGGGGGTGGAGGACGGAACGGAGGGTGGAAGGATTGTCTAATTTTAAGTTGAAGCTCTTCCTCTTGCTGTGTAGTTTTGACAGATTCCGCTGTTTGGGGCTGATTAAATCCACAAATATAAAGGAACAAACTGATTGGATTTCATTCAATGGGGAAGTGGTTAGTGAGGGAACAGTTAACAGGAAAAGCTGAGACTGTGGGCCCAATTGTACCATTGCATAGCACCCGTTTTCAGGCGTGAAAACGTGGTGAAGTCGGGCGTGAGGGGATTAGCCCAATCCACACAGATGCCCACTTTACCAAGGCCCACAAATGGCCGCGATCCAAAACGGGCACAACGGCGATTTAAATGCATTTGCATATATTTAAATTGAATTAATGAGCTGCCCGCCCAACTTTACCAGCATTTCCCCCTTTACCACCGTGTTCCCGCGTCCAGATTCAGCGCAAAACAGACCTGCTCGGCAAAGGCCTGTTTCGGGCGCTCCATCTGCTGAAGGGGTAAGTTCAGATCTTCCAATGGCTCTCTGACTCAGATCGGGGGGGGGAAGCGGGCCAGATCATTCTCTGCGGGGGGGGGGGGTTGGGGGGGGAGGGGTGGTGAGGGAGGCCAGATGGATCTCTGGTGGGTGGAAAGGGGTGGGGGGGGGACCGTTGCCACTCTGCAGGTGATCAGTGGGGGAGAAAAAGGGGGGCAGAGGGTCGCGATCGGTCTGGGTAGCGGGGGGGCGGGGGGGGTGGATGGATAAGAGGGACAGTTATGTTGTGGGGGTGAGGCCATATCTGTGGGGGCCATCGCTCCCGCTTTTCACTCCCGCTTTATCCGCTTTTTGTGGCCCAGGAGAGATGTGACAGGGGAGTGTTTTTCACATTGTATTCTCACTGCACATGTGCAGTTCAGAGCTCCGATTGAAGCTGCAGCGTTTCGGGCGCGATAAGCCCCGCCCACATCGTGATTCAGACCCGCAATTCATTTTCAGGCTATGTGCGTATCGGGGAGCCTGGGAACAGACTTCCAATTCGGATCTGAATTGTGCCCAGATTCAGCACTTTGAATCAAAATGGTAAAATCGGGCCCTGTGTGTGAGCAGCTGTGGCCCATTTGAGGAAAGCTTTGTCCACGTTACATCCACTGTAACTGATACCCGACCTGTGTGCGTCTGCTTACATCAGCCGGATAAAATTCATCTGGAAAAGGGGGCAGGAGCTGGGATTTATATCTCCAGAAATTCAGTGCTCAGTCCCAGCAGCCTGCGTATCCCCTTGAATCCAGATTGGTGAGATGGCAACCTCCTTACACCATGGAGAAGGCCAACAGCCCCAGGGAGATCCGAGGGGAGACAGCTATCTCTGAACTGGAGCTACTGAGCTCAAATAGAGAAGTAAAGAATGAAGGAGGAATCGGTCCATACCCACAGCAACAGCACAATCAGTGAGGATCATGGAATCCGTACACTTCCACCTCACATAGAGTCAGAGGTGAACGAAGATGACTTGGGAGGGCGATGTTGACATAGCGACCATGCACCCCTCGTGGAGAGCTACAGAAAAACTCCTCAGTAGCTCCATTGGCAATAGATCTGATGGTGGCACAGCTGAAGGAGACAATGTGGGAATACTGATTAGAGTTGTCCCCAATACAAATCTGTACAGCACTCTGCAATCTTCTACAATGGTCACAGCAGACTCAGGACACAGCTAACTGCATGCCGCAGAATCAATACAACCTGCAGTGAGAGGGAGAGAGTGCAGGGTAGTGGGGGGAGGCTGTGGGGGATAGAGTTGGTGGGGGTATACGCGATTGTGGGTAAAGATAGTGGTGGGTATGGGTGGCGGTTACAAAGTGTATCGATAACAGAGCTGACAGATTATAAAGTTCATAGATTGCAGAGCGTATGGATGGTGTGGGATATATTTACAGAGCGTATGGATGGTGTGGGATATATTTACAGAGCGTATGGATGGTGTGGGATATATTTACAGAGCGTATGGATGGTGTGGGATATATTTACAGAGCGTATGGATGGTGTGGGATATATTTACAGAGTGTATGGATGGTGTGGGATATATTTACAGAGCGTATGGATGGTGTGGGATATATTTACAGAGCGTATGGATGGTGCGGGATATATTTACAGAGCGTATGGATGGTGTGGGATATATTTACAGAGCGTATGGATGGTGTGGGATATATTTACAGAGCGTATGGATGGTGTGGGATATATTTACAGAGCGTATGGATGGTGTGGGATATATTTACAGAGCGTATGGATGGAGTGGGATATATTTACAGAGTGTATGGATGGTGTGGGATATATTTACAGAGCGTATGGATGGTGTGGGATATATTTACAGAGCGTATGGATGGTGTGGGATATATTTACAGAGCGTATGGATGGTGTGGGATATATTTACAGAGTTTATGGATGGTGTGGGATATATTTACAGAGTTTATGGATGGTGTGGGATATATTTACAGAGCGTATGGATGGTGTGGGATATATTTACAGAGTTTATGGATGGTGTGGGATATATTTACAGAGTGTATGGATGGTGTGGGATATATTTACAGAGTTTATGGATGGTGTGGGATATATTTACAGAGCGTATGGATGGTGTGGGATATATTTACAGAGTGTATGGATGGTGTGGGATATATTTACAGAGTGTATGGATGGTGTGGGATATATTTACAGAGCGTATGGATGGTGTGGGATATATTTACAGAGCGTATGGATGGTGTGGGATATATTTACAGAGTTTATGGATGGTGTGGGATATATTTGCAGAGTGTATGGATGGTGTGGGATATATTTACAGAGCGTATGGATGGTGTGGGATATATTTACAGAGCGTATGGATGGTGTGGGATATATTTACAGAGCGTATGGATGGTGTGGGATATATTTACAGAGCGTATGGATGGTGTGGGATATATTTACAGAGCGTATGGATGGTGTGGGATATATTTACAGAGCGTATGGATGGTGTGGGATATATTTACAGAGTTTATGGATGGTGTGGGATATATTTACAGAGTGTATGGATGGTGTGGGATCTATTTACAGAGCGTATGGATGGTGTGGGATATATTTACAGAGCGTATGGATGGTGTGGGATATATTTACAGAGCGTATGGATGGTGTGGGATATATTTACAGAGCGTATGGATGGTGTGGGATATATTTACAGAGTGTATGGATGGTGTGGGATATATTTACAGAGTGTATGGATGGTGTGGGATATATTTACAGAGTTTATGGATGGTGTGGGATATATTTACAGAGTGTATGGATGGTGTGGGATATATTTACAGAGTGTATGGATGGTGTGGGATATATTTACAGAGTGTATGGATGGTGTGGGATATATTTACAGAGTGTATGGATGGTGTGGGATATATTTACAGAGTGTATGGATGGTGTGGGATATATTTACAGAGCGTATGGATGGTGTGGGATATATTTACAGAGTGTTGCTGTTTCCGTTATTTTCCAGCGAATCTCCAATACGAATTTGTGCCCCATTTAGTCGTTGTCCTTGTTTGTTCCGATTGGTGATCCTTACAACAAAAATCCGATTATGTGTTTGCAGATCTACCCGCCACCAGGCCTTCCTCTGCCAACAGGTACTGCTGCAGGAGGAATGCCTGAAGTTACTGTCGTGATTCCCATCAATGGCATTATTGGCATTTGCGTAACGCCTGTAGGTGGTCGACTGGGTGGCACGTACCCCAGCCGCAAGATTCTCTGCAAATACACAGATCAATATGCAGTTACCCCTTTAACTCCAGTCTGCTTCACTCCTATCTGCACTGGCTGTGCTTCCAGCCTCCCTCTCCCTCTCCCACCCTCCCTCTCCCTCTCCCACCCTCCCTCACCCTCTCCCACCCTCCCTCACCCTCACCCTCTCCCACCCTCCCTCTCCCTCACCCTCTCCCACCCTCCCTCACCCTCACCCTCTCCCACCCTCCCTCTCCCTCACCCTCTCCCACCCTCCCTCTCCCTCACCCTCTCCCACCCTCCCTCTCCCTCACCCTCTCCCACCCTCCCTCTCCCTCACCCTCTCCCACCCTCCCTCTCCCTCACCCTCTCCCACCCTCCCTCTCCCTCACCCTCCCTCTCCCTCACCCTCCCTCTCCCTCACCCTCTCCCACCCTCCCTCTCCCTCACCCTCTCCCCACCCTCCCTCTCCCTCACCCTCCCTCTCCCTCACCCTCTCCCACCCTCCCTCTCCCTCACCCTCTCCCACCCTCCCTCTCCCTCACCCTCTCCCACCCTCCCTCTCCCTCACCCTCCCTCTCCCTCCTTCTCCCTCACCCTCTCCCACCCTCCCTCTCCCTCACCCTCCCTCTCCCTCACCCTCTCCCACCCTCCCTCTCCCTCACCCTCTCCCACCCTCCCTCTCCCTCACCCTCTCCCACCCTCCCTCTCCCTCACCCCCTCACCCTCTCCCACCCTCCCTCACCCTCACCCTCTCCCACCCTCCCTCACCCTCACCCTCTCCCACCCTCCCTCTCCCTCACCCTCCCTCTCCCTCACCCTCTCCCACCCTCCCTCTCCCACCCTCCCTCTCCCTCACCCTCTCCCACCCTCCCTCTCCCTCACCCCCTCACCCTCTCCCACCCTCCCTCACCCTCACCCTCTCCTACTCTCCCTCTCCCACACTCCTCTCCCTCACCCTCTCCTACTCTCCCTCTCCCTCACCCTCCCGTTCCCTCACCCTCCCGCTCCTTCACCCTCTCCCACCCTCCCTCTCCCACCCTCCCGCTCCCTCACCCTCTCCTTCACCCTCTCTCTCCTTCACCCTCTCCCACCCTCCCTCTCCTTCACCCTCTCCCACCCTCCCTCTCCTTCACCCTCTCCCACCCTCCCTCTCCTTCACCCTCTCCCACCCTCCCTCTCCTTCAACCTCTCCCACCCTCCCTCTCCTTCACCCTCTCCCACCCTCCCTCTCCCTCTATCCTCTCCCACCCTCACTCCCTCTCCCACCCTCACTCCCTCTCCCACCCTCTCACCCCACCTCACAGTTCCTGGTCACTGTCCCATTCTGTCCTGTCCCAGTCTGCACGGATATACAATCACACTGGGAATCTCACCTGTCTGAAGCTGAGCCAGAGCCCGCATCCTTTCCCAGGTCTGGAATCAGCTGTAACGGAGGGAAATGAATTTCTTACCTTGCGAATTTCCAATGTGAAATACCCCACCGAGTATCGCCAACAGCAGCAAGTAGCAGAACTTCATCCTGCACAATTCACACACACATTATTCAGCGTTAACAGCAAATTGAAACCGAGACCAAGGCACCAGAGCTTTCCATCCCGTCACCTGCTGCAACTTTCCACATAAAGGAACTAAGTGAGGACCAGCCATGTGACTGGCCTGGCACAGCACCCCCTGGGCATCACCCCCTCCTGCATCACCCTGCCCCCCAGTACCCCCTGGGCATCACCCCCTCCCCCAGCACCCCCTGGGCATCAACAACCATGATCTTATTGAGTGGCGGAGCAGGCTCGAGGGGCCAGATGGCCCACTCCTGCTCCTAGTTCTTATTTTCTTATGTTCTTATCACCCTCTCCGCCAGCACCCCCTGGGCATCACTGCCTGGGCATCACCCCTGCCCCAGCACCCCCCCCCACCCCCCCAGGCATATCTGACATGGGCTGGGTTGCAGACTTTGGGAGTGATGTTGTTGTGGGTTGATGCTTTGATAAAATCCAGTCAGGAGCGAACTGGGAACCTGGAATAGAGTGCAGAAGGAGTAACGCTTTCTCCAGCACTGGATCCAGGGAAACCGTGATGTGGAGATGCCGGCGTTGGACTGGGGTAAACACAGTAAGAAGTTTAACAACACCAGGTTAAAGTCCAACAGGTTTATTTGGTAGCAAAAGCCACACAAGCTTTCGGAGCTCTTAGCCCCTTCTTCAGGTGAGTGGGAATTCTGTTCACAAACAGAGCTTATAAAGCTTATAAACAGACCTTTGTCTTTATAAGCTCTGTTTGTGAACAGAATTCCCACTCACCTGAAGAAGGGGCTAAGAGCTCCGAAAGCTTGTGTGGCTTTTGCTACCAAATAAACCTGTTGGACTTTAACCTGGTGTTGTTAAACTTCTTCCAGGGGAACCAGCAGTGAGGAGCCTGGGCACTGGATCCAGGGGAACCAGCAGCGAGGAGCCTGGGAACTGGATCCAGGGGAACCAGCAGCGAGGAGCCTGGGCACTGGATCCAGGGGAACCAGAGGGAATTACTCAGTGGCAGTGTCGTAGAGAAGGAAATCTAAATGACATCAAATTAAAATGTCAGCCCTAGAAATATAGCCAAGTTTAATATACAACCACCATTGCAACATTGGATATGGAAATGTAGATGTTGGCTAACCAAGGCTGAGGAAAGGCCAGTGGGATTGTGTCAGATTAAACAGAATCAAATTGCTTGAAATTAGCCTGAGGGGGTCACAGAATCACAGGCACAAACTGTCCGAGTGCCTGTTGACGGGAACTTTGGAAGAAAATGGGAAAGGAGTTCCCTGAGTCGGGGGCAGGATTTCCAGCCGCATTCCGTAAAGACTGAAGGTAAACGGACCTTTGCATAGCTCTATCCCACCCGTTAGAATTCCCACGCGGGGCGTGACAGTACTGATTACCTCTGTGCCAAGGGTAGTTTTATTCTGGGCAAGAAAGCAGCAAGTGCATTGGCCAGTTTTCTCCAGTTAAAACCAGTGGGATTCTCCAGTCCCGCCGCGATAGCAAACAGAGAATCCCGCTGCCAGCAACCAACACATCAGCTCCCAAGGGCGGGGGACACATGGTTGGGAGGCTGGAGAATCTCAGCCAGAGAGTTTTATTCATAGGGCCTGATTTTACCATTTTGATTCTAAGTGCTGAATCTGGGCACAATTCAGATCCGACTTGGAAATCTGTTCTCAGGCGCCCCCATACGCACTTAGCCTGAAAAAGAATCATGGGTCTGAATCATGCTGTGGGCGGGGCTTAGTGCGCCCGAAACGCTGCAGCTCCGATTGGAGCTCTGAACTGCGCGTGCGCAGAAAGAAAAAGATTTGAAAAACGCGCCCCATCACATCACTCCCGGGCCGCAAAAAGCGGATAAAGCAGCCCAGGAACAAAAAGCGGGAGCAATGGCCCCCACAGATATCGCCCCACCCTCACAACATAACTGTCCCCCTTATCCACCCACCCCCCGCTACCCAGACCGATCGCAACCCTCTGTCCTCCTTCCCCCCCCCACGCACCGATCGCCCGCAGAGTGGCAGGGGACCCACCTGCCCCTGTCCCCCCCACCAGAGATCCAAATGGCCTCCCTCCTCCTCCCCTCTCCCCCCCCCCCAAACAGAGAATGATCTGACGATGTTGGAATAGTGTAGGTTAGATGGGCTTTAGATCGGTTTCACTGGTCGGCACAACATCGAGGGCCGAAGGGCCTGTACTGCGCTGTAATGTTCTATGTTCTATGACCCGCTTCCCACCCCCGATCTGAGTCAGAGAGCTGCTGGAAGTTCTTACCTCCTTAGAAGCTGGAGCACCTGAAACAGACCTTTGCCGAGCATGGCTGTTTTGCGCTGAATCTGGATGGGCGAACGTGATGGTAAAGGGGGAAATGCTGGTAAAATTGGGCAGGCAGTTCATTAATTCAATTTAAATGCATGCCCCCATTTCGGGCACGGTTCAGATCGCGGCCATTTTCGGACCTTAGTAAAGTGGGCATTTGCGCGGGCGCGGATCGCATTAATTGGCTCATGCCCGACTTTACCAAGTTTTCGCACCCGTACGCAATGGTAAAACCGGGCCCATAAAGTCATAGAGGTTTACAGCATGGAAACAGGCCCTTCAGCCCAACTTGTCCATTCCGCCCTTTTTTTTAAACCCCTAAACTAGTCCCAATTGTCCGCATTTGGCCCATATCCCTCGATACCCATATAATTATCTAATTGCTTTTTAAAAGACAAAATTGTACCCGCCTCTACTACTACCTCTGGCAGCTTGTTCCAGACACTCACCACCCTCTGTGTGAAAAAATTGCCCCTCTGGACCCTTTTGTATCTCTCCCCTCTCACCTGAAACCTCTGCCCTTTAGTTTTAGACTCCCTCACCTTTGGGAAAAGATATTGACTATCTAGCTGATCGATGCCCCGCATTATTTTATAGACTTCTATAAGATCACCCCTCAGCCTCCTACACTCCAGGGAAAAATGTTCCAGTCTTTCCAGCCTCTCCTTATAACTCAAACCATCAAGTCCCGGTAGCATCCTAGTAAATCTATTCTGCACTCTTTCTAGTTTAATAATATCCTTTCTATAATAGGGTGACCAGAACTGTACCTTCCAACAATTTACCCACTGTAGATGTGAGGCTCACTGGCCTGTAGTTCCCAGGCTTTTCCCTGCAGCCCTTTTTAAACAAAGGCACAACATTTGC
>NW_027591710.1:0-77144 GCF_964213995.1 Mustelus asterias
GGAGAGAGTGAGGGGGAGGGAGAGAGTGTGAGAGAGGGAGAGAGTGAGGGGGAGAGAGAGAGTGTGAGAGAGGGAGAGAGCGTGAGAGGGGGAGAGAGTGAGGGGGAGAGAGAGATTGTGAGAGAGGAGGAGAGTGAGGAGGAGGGAGAGAGTGTGAGAGAGGGAGAGAGTGAGGGGGAGGGAGAGAGTGTGAGAGAGGGAGAGAGGGAGAGAATGTGAGAGAGGGAGAGAGTGAGGGGGAGGGAGAGAGTGTGAGAGAGGGAGAGAGTGAGGGGGAGATAGAGAGTGTGAGAGAGGGAGAGAGCGTGAGAGAGGGAGAGAGTGTGAGAGAAGGAGAGAGTGAGGGGGAGAGAGAGAGTGTGAGAGAGGGAGAGAGTGAGGGCGAGGGATAGAGTGTGAGAGAAGGAGAGAGTGAGGGGGAGGCAGAGAGTGTGAGAGTGGGAGAGAGTGAGGGGGAGGGAGAGAGTGTGAGAGTGGGAGAGAGTGAGGGGGAGGGAGAGAGTGTGAGAGAGGGAGAGAGTGTGAGAAGAGTGTGAGAGAGGGAGAGAGTGAGGGGGAGGGAGAGAGTGTGAGAGAGGGAGAGAGCGTGAGAGGGGGAGAGAGTGAGGGGGAGAGAGAGATTGTGAGAGAGGAGGAGAGTGAGGAGGAGGGAGAGAGTGTGAGAGAGGGAGAGAGTGAGGGGGAGGGAGAGAGTGTGAGAGAGGGAGAGAGTGAGAGAGGGAGAGAATGTGAGAGAGGGAGAGAGTGAGGGGGAGGGAGAGAGTGTGAGAGAGGGAGAGAGTGAGGGGGAGATAGGAGTGTGAGAGAGGGAGAGAGCGTGAGAGAAGGAGAGAGTGAGGGGGAGAGAGAGAGTGTGAGAGAGGGAGAGAGTGAGGGGGAGGGAGTGTGAGAGAAGGAGAGAGTGAGGGGGAGGGAGAGAGTGTGAGAGAGGGAGAGAGAGTGAGGGGGAGGGAGAGAGTGTGAGAGAGGGAGAGAGTGAGGGGGAGGAGAGAGTGTGAGAGAGGGAGAGAATGTGAGAGAAGGAGAGAGTGAGGGGGAGAGAGAGTGTGAGAGAGGAGGAGAGTGAGGAGGGAGAGAGTGTGAGAGAGGGAGAGAGTGAGGGGAGGGAGAGAGAGTGAGAGAGTGAGAGAGGGAGAGAATGTGAGAGAGGGAGAGAGTGAGGGGGAGGGAGAGAGAGTGTGAGAGAGGGAGAGAGTGAGGGGGAGATAGAGAGTGTGAGAGAGGGAGAGAGCGTGAGAGAAGGAGAGAGTGAGGGGGAGAGAGAGAGTGTGAGAGAGGGAGAGAGTGAGGGGGAGGGAGTGTGAGAGAAGGAGAGAGTGAGGGGGAGGGAGAGAGTGGTGAGAGAGGGAGAGAATGTGAGAGAAGGAGAGAGTGAGGGGGGGGAGAGAGAGTGTGAGAGAGGGAGTGAGTGAAGGGGAGGGAGAGAGTGTGAGAGAGGGAGAGAGTGAGGGGGAGGTCGAGAGTGTGAGAGAGGGAGAGAGTGAGGGGGGAGAGAGAGAGTGAGAGAAGGCAAGAGTGAGGGGGAGGGAGAGAGTATGAGAGAGGGAGAGAGTGAGGGAGAGTGTGAGAGAGGGAGAGAGTGTGAGAGAGGGACAGAGTGTGAGAGAGGGAGAGAGTGTGAGAAGAGTGTGAGAGAGGGAGAGAGTGAGGGGGAGGGAGAGAGTGTGAGAGAAGGAGAGAGTGAGGGCGAGGCAGAGAGTGTGGTGAGAGAGGAGAGAGTGAGGGAGAGTGTGAGAGAGGGAGAGTGTGAGAGAGGGAGAGAGTGTGAGAGAGGGACAGAGTGTGAGAGAGGGAGAGAGTGTGAGAAGAGTGTGAGAGAGGGAGAGAGTGAGGGGGAGGGAGAGAGTGTGAGAGAAGGAGAGAGTGAGGGCGAGGCAGAGAGTGTGAGAGAGGGAGAGAGTGAGGGGGAGGGAGAGAGTGTGAGAGAGGGAGAGAGTGAGGGGGAGGGAGAGTGTGAGAGAGGGAGAGAATGTGAGAGAAGGAGAGAGTGAGGGGGAGAGAGAGTGTGAGAGAGGGAGTGAGTGAAGGGGAGGGAGAGAGTGTGAGAGAGGGAGCGAGTGAGGGGGAGGTCGAGAGTGTGAGAGAGGGAGAGAGTGAGGGGGGAGAGAGAGAGTGAGAGAAGGCGAGAGTGAGGGGGAGGGAGAGAGTATGAGAGAGGGAGAGAGTGAGGGAGAGTGTGAGAGAGGGAGAGAGTGTGAGAGAGGGACAGAGTGTGAGAGAGGGAGAGAGTGTGTGAGAAGGAGAGAGTGAGGGGGAGGGAGAGAGTGTGAGAGAGGGAGAGAGTGAGGGGGAGGGAGAGAGTGTGAGAGAGGGAGAGAGTGAAGGGGAGGGGGAGTGTGAGAGAGGGAGAGAGTGAGGGGGAGGGAGAGAGTGTGAGAGAGGGAGAGAGTGGGGGAGGAGTGAGAGAAGGAGAGAGTGTGAGAGAGGAAGAGAGTGAGGGGGAGAGAGAGAGAGTGTATATGTGTGAGGGGAGATTGCAAGTGAGTGCGGGGGGTAAAGGGGAGAGGGAGAGAGCGTCAGGGAGAGTGTGAGGGGGTAGAAAGTGTGTGGGGTATGAGAGGGTGGAGTGGTGTGAGAGGGGGGGCGGGGTAAGAGAGTGTGGGAGGGGTGGGAGTGCAGGGGCAGGTTGTGTCCATAAATCTGGCTTACTCCTGGGTCAGGATTGTCACTCACCCACACACCCACACCATCACACTCCCGACCACTGGGCGAGGGAGGGGGACTGAATGAGCACCTTGAGTCTGGGAGGGAGTCGGAGACACACCTCTCTCCCTATTACACTCTAACACAGCTTTATTTCTTACTCATTGCCTTTTGCTCAGCAAGTTGTTGCTTTTCATTCCTCAGATCCGGTTTTTTGTGAAATTCTTATTTAATGTTGTGTTGAACTTGATCTTTCTGAAATTTGCTCATCGGTCCCTGGAATGAGAAACATTTTGCAATGTGGCCCCCGCGTGAAAAGCTTCAACTGGGCGGCATTTCACTGACCTTCAGTCAGCCCGGGTCCCCGAGCCCCATGAAAACACTCACCGCTGGTAGAACAACAAAGCCAGCCTCAGTCAATAATGACAGCTTTTACTTTTGAGGAGGTGATGGATTTTGATTAGCTTAAATTAATTGTATAAATATTAGTTTGTACTCTGTGTTACTCCCTGTTTCACTGGTGTGAATCACATTGGCTTCTTGTGGCATCACATTGATGAAGGGACATTCCATATGGAGGAAAGACTGGAAACAGCAACGGAAGATGTCGGGAATATAGAAATTCAAAGCTTTGGGTAGGAATCTTCATTAGAAGTTTGCCCTTTCACCTCTGTCACATCACCATGTCTGTGGCATGGCCGGGAAACACTAAAGGCTGGAATTCACCGACCTAACCCGCGGCTGGAATTCTCCAGTCCCGCTGCAGTGAACGGAGATTTGGCTGAGTGCCAGATTCTCCATTCTCGCTTGCAGTGGTGGCGGGGGTGTGAACGGCCAGAGAATTCCAGCCTTAATAAGTCCCTTAAAGGGCGGCACGGTAGCACAGTGGTTAGCACTGCTGCCTCACAGTTCCAGGGACCTGGTTTCGATTCCTGGCTTGGGTCATTGTCTGTGCAGAGTTTGCACGTTCTCCCCGTGTCTGCGTGGGTTTCCTCTGGATGCTCCGGTTTCCTCCCACAGTCCAAAGATGTGCGGGATGGGTTGATTGGCCATGATAAATTACCCATTAGTGTTTTGGGATGGATAGGTTCGAGGGATTAGCAGGGTAAATATGTGGGTTTACTGGGACAGAGCCTGGGTGGGATTGTTGTCAGTGCAACCTCAATGGGCCGAATGGCCCCCTTCTGCACTGTAGGGATTCTTAAACTCTATAAATGTAAAGAATTACAAATATTTGGCAACAGTTCCGTTTCATGGTTCAGTTGAAACCGGAGCCTGGTTCTTGCAGTTTAGTGTTGTCTAGATTATTACTGTTTTGAGACTGACTCGACAGCCAGTGATTTACACATGCTTATTGGTCCAGACTGTGCCAAACTCCCCACGGTGACGTTCTGATGTGTACACCTAACAGAACAAAAGTTCAGTGTATCCTGTTATTATTCTGACAATCACGTGTTGGTGGTGGTACATATGCATTGGCACGATTGGGAACAGAAAGAGAGTCAAATTGGCTGTGGTTAGGTTAGGAGTGTGGTTAATGGTACCACATAAATTGAATAAATAACTGGATGCTGGAAGTAAAATAGAAAATGCTGAAAAACGCTCAGCAAGTTAGGGGCTTCCAGGGAGGGTGGAAGCAGAGTTAGTGTTTCAGGCTGATGAGCTTTCCTTAGAGCTGGAAGATGTTTGAGGTGAATAAGGGAAAGGTGGTTATAATGGGACAAGTATAGACACAGAAAATACATCCAGAGGAGATGTAAATGTCTCAATGTTCCTGTTAAGAATAATCCAGGTCCCAACATTTGTTTGTGGGATCTTGCTGTGTGCAAAATGGCTGTTCAATTTCCTACATTACAACAGTGACTGCGCTATAAAAGCACTTCATTGGTTATGAAGAGCTTTGGGATCTCCTGAGGTCACAAGTTGCTATATAAGTGCAAGTCAGTCACGTGGCGCTATATAAATGCAAGTTTGTCACAAGGCACTATATAAATGCAAGTCTCTGAGTGTGTGTGTGTTATGATGAGGACATGATTTGAGTTTGACTCTGGAACTCTTCAAGCCTTGTGCTAAATGGGGGTAAAATTCAGGTCATGGGGGGGAGGGGGGGGGGGTGTTGGTTTCTTCCTGTTCTCCTTCAGTAACCCCAACAAGGGATTAATGGAAATTTTGAAAAAATATTGCACGAACAGCTGAGGTTAAAAGTCCAAAGGTATGCAGGTTAGGTGGATTGGCCATGCTTTAGTGTCCAAAGATCTATGTTTTAGGTGGATTGGCCATGTAAAATTCACAGGGTTATGAGGATAGAGCAGAGGGAAGGGCCTGGGTAAAATATTCTTTTGGGCATTTGGTGCAGACTCAATGGGCCGAATGGTCTCCTTCTGCACTGTAGGGAATTTATGGTTTCATGATTATGACAGGAGGCTAGGAGAATCCTTCGGGCATGGCTGTCAAAGCCCACATGTGAATGATGGCTACTGGGCAGTGTACCAGAAGGCACCTTGGTACCATGGCACTGTTTGGCGCACCAGCCATTCGGATAAGAGGGGAGAATATTTGGTTGTGTGGGGAAGATCTTTCCGTTTGTTTTATCATGTTCTCAAATTTTTCCTGGCTGATTGTTATTCACAGACAATTTGTACTGAAAACCACCACCTTCAGACTATGCACAGCCCATTTCTCCTGGAAAGGAGAACTCCCATTCACCATGGGAAGACTGGCCAAGGCTGTGGTTTCAATGGGGCGGAGGGCTGTCTGTGTGCAGAGTGGATTTTAAGTGCCCTTTTCCTGCACTAACAGGAATCCCTGTGGTATCTAACAAGCCTGCAGCAGAATTGTCTACATTTATGATGAGGCAAGGCTTAAATGCTGCACAGTACAACGATCCCACTTTTTCCGAATGTGTGTGCACTTTGTGGTTGCTTCAGTTTTCTGCCAGTATAAACAGACATGGTGCGCAGAGGCTGAAAACCAATCCTGCCTGTTAACAAGTTCTGATGTGGAGATGCCAGCGTTGGACTGGGGTAAACACAGTAAGAAGTTTAACAACACCAAGTTAAAGTCCAACAGGTTTATTTGGTGGCAAAAGCCACACAAGCTTTCGGAGCCCCAAGCCCCTTCTTCCCACTCACCTGAAGAAGGGGCTTGGGGCTCCGAAAGCTTGTGTGGCTTTTGCTACCAAATAAACCTGTTGGACTTTAACCTGGTGTTGTTAAACTTCTTACTGCGTTAACAAGTTCAGCAGGAGAGGAAAATGAAGTCATGTCAAACTGCACAAACGCTCAATAATGCTAATTTTTTAATTGGACCTTTTCTGTGCTCTTGAATCAAATGACTTCATAGAATCCCTACAGTGCAGAAGGAGGCCATTTGGCCCATCAAGTCTGCACTGACAACAATCCCACCCAGGCCCTATCCCCACATTTTTGTCCTGATAATCCTTCTAACCTATGCATCCCAAGACACTAAGGGGCAATTTAGCATGGCCAATCAACCTAACCCGCACATCTTTGGAGTGTGGGAGGAAACCGGAGCACCCGGAGGAAACCCACGCAGACACAGGGGGAATGTGCAAACTCCACACAGACAGTGACCCAAGCCGGGAATCAAACCCAGGTTCTTGGAACTGTGAGGCAGCAGTGCTAACCATTGTGCCACCATGCCGCCCACTTCATGGACAATTGTGCATGTTTCCTTCTCTGAATTGAATACGGGAAACGAGTTTGATGTGAAACTTATATTAACTCCATTATCATATTCCCAATTATATTACTGAATCACCAGTTAAAATCTGTTTCAGAATGTCTCTGGTATGCGAACCACAGCCTTTCCAATGGACAGTTGTACAATGACATTTTAAAATTCATTTTTGGGACGTGGGCATAGCCAACATTTATTGCTCGTCCTGGATTGCGGCCGAGAAGGGCCTGTCCTTCACAGAAGATCTTGTGGAATAGGAGTAGGAGTTGGCCATTCGGCCCCTTGAGCCTGCTTCACCAACCAATAAGATCGTGGCTGAACTGATTGTAACTCCATTTTCCTGCTTTGAACTATGGTAGTGTAAATCTTTGTAACAGGTTGAATAGTTCATTAGACTTCTTCCGAGGACAGTGAAGAGTCAACCATATTGGTGTGGAACGGGACTCACCAGGCCAGACCAGGTAAGGCCAACTAAAAGGCGTTAGAGAAGGAGATGGATTTTTACAACAGTCCCAACAACTTCCTGTCTACTTTTCTTTCATTAACATATGGAATTAAAATGCTCACGGTTGTCATGGTGGGATTTGAACTCACTGAAGCATGAGTCCAGACCTCTGGGTTAACCAGTACATTACACCCTGTGGTGTGTTCCTGCTACTTAATGTGTGTGGAGACACAGTTATTTTATGTTAGATTTGAGATATTTTTAAAATACCTTATGACCTGCTGCAGCTTTGACCGAGGCTAATAAGATGCAGAGGTGGCAGTGTTTTCAGTGCGGCCCATTTGAATCGTTCATGGCACACTGTCCCTTTAAGAAAGCCTTTCCAGCTGCTACTGTTACCAGCAAAGCTGTGAATTTGTGTCTTTATATGCCCTGTTTGTGAACAGAACTCCCACTTACCTGACGAAGGAGCAGCGCTCCAAAAGCTAGTGGCTTTTGCTACCAAATAAACCTGTTGGACTTTAACCTGGTGTCGTGAGACTTCTTACTGTGTTTACCAGCAAAGCTACCAGGGGGCAGCACTGAGGTTGCTTCACTGGAACATGTTCGTACCTGAACAGAGTTGGTGCTTTAACATTTGAGCATCCATTTACTGGAAATTAAATCATTCAGACACGCAGCGATAAATGTGCATCATTTTATAGGTTTCAAAGTCATTCATTTAATTTTGAACTCGAGAGAGAGCAAAACCAAGCTAATACGGAGGGCGGTTTGAAACAAAAGAAGAAAGTTCTGGAAATGCCCAGGAGGAGGCAGCATCTGTAGAGAGAGAAACGTGGACCTGTCCACCGACACTGCCTAAGCTGTTGGGTATTTCCAGCATTTTCTGTTTGTTGTTTCAGATTTGCTTTGTGATTACTGCAGGCAGTTTGTTTTGTGTCCCCCGCAGTGCCAGTAGTGAATAAACACATAGGATATCCAGCAGAGAAACAGGCCAATCAGCCCATCCAGTTCGTGCTGGTGTTCATGCTCCACTCAAGCCTTCTCCTATTTTTCCTCAACTATATCTACCACCACAACCCTTTATTCACATCTCCCTCAAATGCTTGTACAATTTCACCTTAAATGCACCTGGACAATTCATTTCAACTTTTCCCTGTGGTAGCAAGGCCCACGTCTTGTATCATTTTTGGACAGAGCGGTTTCTTCTGAATCTGCTATTGGGTTTGTTGGTGACTATCAATGGCTTCTAGTTATACCCTTCACCACAAAAAGTAACATTCTCTCCGTGTATCCACTCTATAGAGACTACAAACGGTCGTGAATGTAGCCCAATCCATCACGCAAACCAGTCTCCCATCCATTGCCTCTGTCTACACTTCCCGCTACCTCGGAAAAGCAGCCAGCATAATTAAGAACCCCAAGCACTCCAGACATTCTCTCTTCCACCTTCTTCCGTCGGGAAAAAGATACAAAAGTCTGAGGTCACGTCCCAACCAACTCAAGAACAGCTTCTTCCCTGCTGTCATCAGACTTTTGAATGAACTTACCTCGCATGAAGTTGATCTTTCTCTAGACCCTAGCCATGACTGTAACATTACATTCTGCACTCTCTCCTTTCCTTCTCTATGAACGGTATGTTTTGTCTGTATAGCGCGCAAGAAACAATACTTTTCACTGTACGTTAATACATGTGACAATAATAAATCAAATCAAATCAAATCTTTCAAAACCTTTCATCATTTTAAAAGTCTCAATTAGGTCACCCCTTAGCCTCCTTCTTCAAGAGAAGACACCCTTCCCTCAAATATAACCCCAAACATTTTTGGTATCATTCTTGTAGATCTTCTGTACACCCACTCCAGTGTCTTTATATCCTTTTTTATGGTATGGTAACTAAATGGCAAGCGGAACCATAGTCTCGCTTCTCTTCTCAATTCTATCAATCTTTACATACAGCCTAGTGTTTGGTTTGCTTTTTTGTCGTCTTGCTAATGATTTGTTCTCTAAGATCCCTTTGTTCTTTTGTGCCACCTGGACCCGCACCTACCAGGTAATAAGTAACCTCCCATTCTTCCCACCAAAATGTACGACTCACATTTGTCTCCATTGAACTTCTTGTCGAGTATTTTTCCATTCAGCCAGTTTGTGAATGTCCTCCCACCATTTGTTGCAGTCCTCCTCCAATATTGAGCATCCTTCCCAAATTGGTACCACCTCACGGGACACTGCGTCATTGATTTCTGGGTTTGAGGTTATAATGTAATCTCAAGCTTTGTATACTTTTAGAACATAGAATCCCTAGAGGACAGAGGGAGACTATTCAGCCCATCAAGTCTTTACCGACCACATCCCACCCAGGCCCTATTCCCCAAATCCCACACATTTACTCTGCTAATCCCCCTGACACCAGGGTCAATTTAGCATGACCAATCAACCTATCCTGCACAACTTTGGACTGTGGGAGGAAGCCGTAGCACCCGGAGGAAACCCACCCAGCACAGGGAGAAAGTGCAAACTCCACACAGACAGTGACCCGAGGCCGGAATTGAACCTGGGATCCTGGTGCTGTGAGGCAGCATCGCTAACCATTGTACCTCACAGTGCCAGGGACCCAAGTTCAATTCCGGCCAGGGATGGTTTTTATAAACCATCGGGACAAAGACCATAGCTTATTGTAATTCATCAATTTCCAGATCTCTGTGGAGAGCTGCCGAGAATTGGTCACAAGCGACCATTAAGCAAACCACGCCAATTGATTGAAAAATCCAAGCTATTTGGCATGTAACATTCTTCAGCTCCTTGCTGTTTGAACAAGTTTGTGAGTTGCCTCACCAGTGAGGCAAGTCGACACTCCCAGCACTTTGACAGCTCTGTAATTTGCAACCAGTGACCTTACCTCTGCCACCCCCTCTATATATAACCAGAGGGCGAAAGGCCTGCTGCAGTGGATTACACAAACCATAAAAGAGTAGTATGCAGTACTTGACTGATAGAAGAATGTTACATTCTGAACAATGATAGCTGAGGGTGTGGGACGGATCATGGTGAATCATAGCGGAAATTCTGTTGGGGAACGGGAGAAGTGGAAAGGTGTAATAAATCGAGGGCGACTCAATGTGGCTTGAATCAACAAGGGCCTTATAGACAAAACAATAAGAATAGTATATACAACAAGGACAGACAATGTGACTGCTCTACTCAGCTCCCTGGCTCCAACCCCGAGTCCCTCCTTGACCCTGGTACACTGGTACGTGCCCTCCTGCCGCTTGGCTTAGCTTCTCGCCATGACAACCCATAGGGTCCGGACCGATCACATGGCCCTCGGGAACCCCCACCTGTACACTTAAAGGGACCATCCTAACCCATGCTTCCTTAAACTATCTCAATACTTATTCTAAATTCATAGAATCCATACAGGGCAGAAGGAGGCCATTTGGTCCATCGAGTCTGCACCGACAACAATCCCATCCAGGCCCTATTCCCGTAACCCCACATATTTACCCCACTAATCCCTCTAACCCATGCATCCTGGGACACTAAGGGGCAATTTAGCCAGTCGACCTAACCCACACATCTTTGGACTGTGGGAGGAAACCGGAACACCCAGAGGAAACCCATGTAGACACGGGGAGAATGTGCAAACTCCACACAGAGAGTGAGCCAAGCCGGGAATTGAACCCAGGTCCTTAGAGTTGTGAGGCAGCAGTGCTAACCACTGTGCCAGTGCGTCGCCCAAAACAATGGCACCCAACATGGCCAATGCGCCCAACACAGCTGTGTTCTTCAGGTGAGGTACCAGTGTTCAATATGTCGTCCAGATAAACCACCACATTGGGGATGCCTGGCAAAAGACTCTCCATCATACACCGGACAATGGCACAGGCTGGTGAGACTCCAAAAGGCAACCTTGTACACGGTACAGACCCTTGTGGGTGTTAATTATCACCAGCTTTTGCGAATCGTCATCCAATGCCAGCTGCTGACAGGCATGGCTGAGATCCAATTAAATATATTTTAAACCTCCTGTTAGTTTAGCCTAGCGATCTTCAGTTCTGGGTATGGGGTACCTGTCTATCTGTGCTCTTCTATTGATAGTTAATTTGTAATCCCCGCAACCTCTTACTGTCCAATCCAGTTTCAGAATGGGGACTATGGGTGCAGTCTAATTGGAGATCTGTACGGGTTTTATAAAACTGAAATCTTCCAGCCTCCTGAGCTCGGTTCCCACCTTCTATTGAAGGACATAAGGTACCGGGCAGGCCTGAAAACATTTCAACATTGCTTCCTGATCCAGATAGATTTTAGCTTTAGCTCCCTGTATATATCCTAATTCCTCTCGGAAGACCTCGGAATATTTATACAGCAGCTCCTGAAAACCTCCAGATTTAATATTTATCCATATTTGCTTTAACCAATCACGGCCCATTAAATAAGGTCTGGTTACGAAGATCGGTACCTTCACTATCTGGCTCTGATATATCACTGTTACTGTTGCTGCACTGTGAGTCTGCAGTGACTCTCCGCTGTATGTGATTTCATTTGATTTATTATTGTCACAAGTATACAGTGAAAAGTATTGTTTCTTGTCTGCGATACAGACAAGGCAAACCATTCATAGAGAAGGAAAGGAGAGAGTGCAGAATGTAGTGTTACAATCATCACTAGGGTGTAGAGAAAGATCAGGTTAGTGCGAGGTAGGTCCATTCAAACGTCTGGTGGCAGCAGGGAAGAAACTGTTCTTGAGTCGGTTGGTACGTGTTCTCAGACTTTTGTATCTTTTTCCCGACGAAGAGGGTGGAAGAGAGAACGTCCGGGGTGCATGAGATCCTTAATGATGCTGACAATTCAGAAACATTGAGTGTGATTGAGCTTTCACTAACTGGTGTTCAGTGGACAATAGGTCCAAATATGTAAAGGCAGCTGCCCTTATATCATGTGGAATTTTGGTAGTCTAGTTCAAGAGTGGCACGGTGGCACAGTGGTTAGCACTGCTGCCTCCCAGCGCCAGGGACCCGGGTTCAATTCCGACCTTGGGTCACTGTCTGTGTGGAGTTTGCACATTCTCCCCGTGTCTGCGCGGGTTTCCTCCAGGTGCTCCGGTTTCCTCTCCCATGTACAGGTTAGGTAGATCAGCCATGCTAAATTGCCCCTTAGTGTCAGGGGGATTAGCAAAGTAAATACATAGGGTTATAGCGGTTTGTAGTCAGTGCAGACACAATGGGCCGAATGGCCTCCTTCTGCACTGTAGGAATTCTATACTATTCTAAAAGGGGATGTGGCTATGTTAGAAAGGGTTCAGAGATGAGTGTCCAGGAGGATTACAGAGACTAAATGCTAAAGAAAGATTCATGAGGGGCAACTAAAACTTAAGGGAACAAGGGAGATATGGTTCAGGTTTTCAAAACATTGAAAGCTTGAGATAAGCAAGTTGCTGGACAGAGAGTACACAGATCACAAGGAAGGAATAATATGTCCCAAGACTAGAAAGATAACAGATCCAAAGGTACCCTTTCTCCCAATTGATCTGTGCGGCAGAATACCCCCAAAAATCTGGCCTGCCACGGGAATCGGAGTGGGCGAGGGGCGGACCATGGAAAGGTCCGTTGACCTCGGGTGGGATTTTACGGTTTCGGGACGAGCGCGGCCATAAAATCCCACCCCCTGTGTCTGCTCACACTGTTAGAAAGGAGATGGATCAATAGCAGCCAGGAAGGCAGTGAGAATTATAGCGATGTTTCAAACCCCTGACCTCCACCACCTCACAGTACAAGGGCAGCAGATACATGGGAACCATCACCATTGAGCTTCCCTCCAAGCCACACACCCTCCGGACTTGGAAATATATTGGCTGGCCCTTCACTGTCGCTGGCTCAAAATCTTGGAGCTCTTTCCCTAACAGCACAGTGGGTGCTCCTACACCATATGGACTGCTGCAGTTCAAGAAGGCAGCTCATCACCACCTTCTCAAGGGCAACTAGGGATGGGCAATAAATGTTGGACTAGCCAGCGACTCCCACATCCTATGGAAGAACATAAGTAATGTTATTGGGTTTAATGAATTCATGTGGAGGTGTTAGAGACTTGAGGGCTGAGGGAAAACAAGACCATGACTGAGTAGCAACGCAGGAGGCACTTGAGGGGCTGAATGGCTGTTCTGACTTCCATCAGCCCGTGCATATTCAGTTGTTGGAGAGTGTATCTAATATTTACATCATACATTCTCTGTTCAGTTGCATGTTAAAGTTTTAATGTCTTTATTCCTAATGTCTTTATTATCAGTGTAACAGCAAATTAACTGTTAAACCTGGCTGGTTTTGTGCAGTAGAACTATTTGCTGCAAACTGAGTTATTTATCGATGAGATGGATCGCTGTCCAGTTCCAACTGCCTTAGATGATGTTGTTAAGTGCGAGTTTGCTTGAGTCTGCTGCAGCTCACTTTGCTTGGGATTCTGACGTAAGGTAGCGAGATAGGACACCCATTCTTCCAGCCAGAGCTGGATTTGAACCCGGATTCAAAGATGAAAGGACTTAATCTCCGGGTCATGTTTTCTTGTCAACTCCAGTATCTGTGGATCCTGCAGGATAAGATGTTAAACTGGTGCCGTCTGCTCTCTCAAGGACATGAAAAATCTCGGGACTATTTCAAAGAACAGCAGGGGTTTTGTATCTGATTCCTTGGCCAGTATCAATCCCTCGACTAACATCATTAAAACAGGTTGATCCCATTACCTGTGGTTGCTTGCTGTGGGTAAAACTGACTGCTACTTTTCCTTACATTACAACACTTCCAAAGCGTTCCATTTTGAACATTCTGAAAATTTCCACTTAAATGAAGGCTCATTCATTATTCAGACAGGATGAAATGATGTCCGTTCAGGGTTGGACATCAAAATGCTTGATAGTGATTTCTGTTGGAGCCTTACATTTTGTAGCAAAGTTCGTTTGGACATGGGCTGTATGTCTTATAGAGCAGGACGAGTGTGAGTATATAGGGGTAACCTAATGATTTATTTATACTCTAAGTTTAAGTTTATTATTAGTATCACAAGTAGGCTTACATTAACATTGCAATGAAGTTACTGTGAAAATCCCCTAGACGACAAACTCCGGCGCCGGTTTAGGTACACTGAGGGAGAATTTAGCATGGCCAATGCACCTAACCAGCACGTCTTTCAGACTGTGGGAGGAAACCAGAGCACCCGGAGGAAACCCATGCAGACATAGGGAGAACGTGCAGACTCCGCACAGACAGTGACCCAAGCTGGGAATCGAACCCGGGTCCCTGGCGCTGTGAGACAGCAATGCTAACCACCGTGCCACCCCAATTTCCAAAAAACAATCTCCAGCAAAGCTAAGGAATGATTGGAGACTGCTGCAGACTAGCGGAGAGTGAAAACTAGCAAATGCAATACCTTCAAGCCCCTTGCCTGTAGTCTGTTATTGATAGTGGCACAGTGGTTAGCACTGCTGCCTCACAGCGCCAGGGACCCGGGTTCGATTCCCAGCTTGGGTCACTGTCTGTGTGGAGTTTGCATGTTCTCCCCGTGTCTGCGTGTGTTTCCTCCGGGTGCTCCGGACGTGTGGTTAGGTTGATTGGCCATGTTATATTGCCCCTTAGTGTCAGAGGGTTAACAGGATAAATATGTGGGGTTATGCCTGGTTGGGATTGTTGTCAGTGCACGTCCGATGGGCTGTATGACCTCCTTCTGCACTGTAGGGTTTCTATGAAACCTCCCACGTATTGTAGGCTGTTGTATCTGGGACCTCTGAGAAGTGAAAACTCTCCCTGATACACTGCTAAAAATCGTAGTATCCCAGGCATGTCCATTATCAGTCTCTTCCTCTTGTGTATAAGGTGATTTATCAATGTTCTCCTGCACATGGCTAATGTATACATCATAGCTGCCTGCTTTAAGGAATTGAATCCAGGAGATCTTGGAGACCACCCAGATGGTATGTCATGAATTCTCTCCCCAATAATCAGGAGAAACTCTCAAACACATACTTTCCTTTTTTCGTTCACTGCCTGTGGTGAACCTTTATTCTTGGAAGGATTTAATTTTGATTCGGGCACTCCATCTCAGCCGACACCTCCAGCTGCTTCGTCCCCTTTTCGAGATCTCACTTCCCTTTTTCACTTTTCCAGATCATCTAGAGAAAGACTTGTATTTAAATAGTGCCTTCACGACCACTGGATGTCCCCAATTGCTTTACAGCCAATGAAGTATTTTTGATGTGTAGTCACTGTAGTAATGTAGAGAACTTGGCAGCCAGCAGCACAGAGGAAACTTTCCCTGTGCTGTGTGCAGTGGGAGGAGGAAGGGGGGAGTGGAGAGCAGCAGGGAGGCAGAAAGCGGGATGGACATGGAGAGCTTTTGTTCCTGTGTTGGACATCCTGGCCTCTTCTTGTTTTGAGAGAATGAGACCGATTTAGTAGTTCATGTATTCTGTATCCTAAAGTAGGATGAACGAAGAAAGCAAGGTTCTGTACCCGCGATTCTCCACACAGATCTCCCGTCTATGACCATTAACTGATTTTTAAAGTTTATTTATTAGTGTCACAAATAGGCTTACATTAACACTGCAATGAAGTTACTGTGAAAATCCCAGTCGCCACACTCTGGCGCCTATTCGGGTACACTGAGGGAGAATTTAGCATGGCCAATGCACCTAACCAGCATGTCTTTCGAACTGTGGGAGGAAACCGGAGCACGTGGAGGAAACCCACGCAGATACGGGGAGAACGTGCAGAGTCCGCACAGATAGTGACCCAAGCTGGGAATCGAACCCGGGTCCCTGGCGCTGTGAGGCAGCAGTGCTAACCACTGCGCCACCGTGCTGCCCATGTGTGAAACTGTGAACAGTTTCTGAGTGGCATTCATACAACACTAGAGTTATGTAACTAATTATATACTAATATACTGTAATATAACTACTTATATTCTGATAATACACTGGTGTAATATAACTAATTATATACTAATGTAATACGGAGTTATATAACTGTATATATTCTGGACTAACACTACAGTCATGTAAGGGACTATACATGAGTTTAATAGTGTTATCAGTCAAGCTAATATTAAACTGATAATCTCTGTCAATTCAAGTATTTGGGTTCCGAGTAATGCTCTGATTCTGGGCTAAGATCCAGATAAGCACCTGCCAATCTAAACAGAGGGAAACAAGGTGGCATTAAATCACTCGTGCATCTTTTACACAGCATTTCCAGGTGTGTGTTGACCCAGATCTCCAGGACATGTCTGTGCACAAGGCAGGGAGCTAAAGGCTTCATCCCTTAATCTGCAGCCTCCTGCCCTGAAACTGAGATATCCCCTGCCATTAACCCAAGGAATTTCAGCCCAAGGAGATATGAGGTTTGGACACCAGATCAGGGGCAAACACAACTTTGAAGTGTTCAGCCTGAGTGAAAGGCTGGGAAGTGCGTGTGGAACTGAGGCTCTAGGGTGTGACCTAGCTCCCTAATTTCGGTGGGATTTACCTGCTTGTCTGTCATGGTGGAAAAACTATGGAAACCCTGGGTAGAGAGCAGAAATGGTATTTACCTTCGCTGAAAACCACCTCCTCGTTTGCCACTGGGAATCTCCGGTACCGCTGAAAATGAGTGGAGTTTTGGCTGGAATGCCAAATTCTCCGTTCTCACTTACAGCTCGGCAGTTACAGACAGGATCGGAGAATCACATCACTTATTTTTGCCTATGTATGATTCTTCTAGTGGAGTTTCAAGTTTATTTATTAGTGTCACAAGTAGGCTTACATTAACACTGCAATGAAGTTACTGCGAAATTCCCCTAGTTGCCACACTCCGACATCTGTTTGGATACACTGAGGGAGAATTTAGCCTGGCCAATCCACCTAACCAGCACATCTTTCAGACTGTGGGAGGAAACCGGAGCACCCGGAGGAAACCCCACGCAGACACGGGGAGAATGTGCAAACTCCGGACAGTGACCCAAGCTGGAAATCGAACCCGGGTGCCTGGCGCTGTGAGGCAGCAGTGCTAACCACTGTGCCACCGCGCCGCCCCACAAGTTATGGTGGAGATGAGAATGAATCCCCATAAATTTGGTTTGTACTCCATTAAGAGCAGAAGAAATGGGGATTTAATATTATTAAAGGGTTTGATGATAGGAGTATAGAGGAACTATTTCCTCTGGTGGAGGCTTGGGGGGAGAGAATCAAGAACATGAGGGCATATTCTTAAAATTAGATCCTAGCTGTAGAGGACTGAAATCAGGAAGCATTTGTCACCCAGAGAGCAAAAGGATTTGCATTTAAAGCATGCTTTTCATGACCACCACCAGACATGTCAATGTACCTTGCAGACAATGATTTACTTTCTGAAGTGTAATTAATGTCCTAAAGTAGGAAAAGCAACAGCTCATTTATACATTGTAAACTCCCACCAAGAGAAATGTGATATGGATCAGAGCATCTGTTTTTGTGATATTGGCCAGGGCACTGAGGATGAAACATCTGCTCCTCTTTGTAATATTGGCACGGGTGTGAAATAATTCCTCAGAGGCTGGTGTCCCTTCACCAGATTCCCTTTATTTACAAACTCAATTCCAGTCTCAGAGTGCTTCAGAATCCGGAATATCAGGGCCCTGACACTCCTCAATATATGTACAGGTGAGTCTCCCTGATTGGGCAGCTAACCATTACCTCAATCAGGGAGCTCATACTCCAAGAGGCCCACCTCATGGGCCTCACTGAGGTTATTATACAATCTTTTATGACCACCCTCTTTTTAACATCTCACGTGAAAACAGCACCTCCGACAGTGCAGCACTCCCACTCCCCCAGTACTGGAGTGGGAGTGTGGGCTTTGAACTTTGTATTCATCCTTGAATTGACCTTTAACCTGGAATCTGGTCAGTGGACTGTCTGTTAACTAGTCGCAGAAATCTGGAACTGCTGCCCTCAAAAGACTGTGGTTGCTGTGGGGTCAATTAGGGGAGGTGGTGGCATAGTGGTATTGTCGCTGGGAGTAATTCAGAGACCCAGGGTAATGCTCTGGGGACCTGGGTTCAAATCCCACCAGAGCAGATGGTGAAATTTCAATTCAATAAAAAATCTGGAATTAGAAGTCTGCTAATGACCATGAAACCATTGTCAATTGTTGTAAAAACCCACAGGTTCACTAAGGTCCTTTAGGGAAGGAAATCTGCCGTCCTTACCCGGTCTGGTCTACATGTGACTCCAGACCCACAGCAATATGGTTGACTCTTAAATGCCCTCTAAAATGCGTGGCATGGTGGCACAGTGGTTAGCACTGCTGCCTCACAGCGCCAGAGACCCAGATTCGATTCCCGGCTTCGGATACTGTATGTGTGGAGTTTGCACATTCTCCCCATGTCGGCGAGGATTTCCTCCGGGTGCTCTGGTATCTTGCCACATTCCAAAGATCATAGAAATCCTACAGTGCAGAAGCCCTACGGTGCAGTGCTGGTTAGGTGGATTGCCCATGTTAAAATGCCCCTTAGTGTCAGGGGGACTAGCTATGGTAAATGCATGGGGTTATGGGATTGGGCCTGGGTGGGATTGTGGTCGGTGCAGATTTGATGGGCCGAATGGCTTCCTTCTGCACTGTAGGATTCTATGATTATTATTCTAGTGATCTTTCATACAGGGAATCTTTTCTTAAGTTTTTGACTTTTAGTCCTTGTTGTATATTTTAAAATAGAACCCCAAACATACTGGAGCTATTGACATCTGTTGGTAACCCCTGTTCTATTCAATCATCTGCTCTGCTAAATTTGGCAATGTATTATCGTAATTGCACTAATTAGGATTGGGACATGGTGTTTTTTCTTTAATTCTACAACTCCGAAGGAAGCACAGGGAGATTTGCAATTTAGGAAATTATTTAAAGTGTTGTCTAAAATTGAAAAGTAAACTTGGTAAAACAGGAGGCCACGGTTGCTTTAGAAGTGCAGTAATAGATTGGAAAAATGTGTAAGGGTTCATCGATGATACTTCAAAGTTAGATTTGCTTAGAAGTTGAAAAAAAATCTCTTTATTGCACTTTTGTTCCATTGGCCTCGCCTCAGTGAAGCCACTTCTGTGGTGGATAAAAGTTGTCTTTGACCACATCTGACACTCATGCTTAATAGAGGAAGAATGTGAGAAAGAGCGTGAATGTTCTGTGTTAAAAGAGCAACTGCTCAAACATACAACAGTTTCTATCTGCAAACCAGCAGTTTTGCCGTAACAAATATGTAGTCTCACAGCGCCAGCGACCCGGGTTCAATTCAGGCCTTGGGTCACTGTCTGTGCAGAATTTGCTCATTCTCCCTGTGTCTGCGTGGGTTTACTACGGGGGCTCCAGTTTCCCACCACAGTCTGAAAGACTTGCAGGTTAGGTGGTTTGGCTATGCTAAATTGCCTCTTAGTATTAGGGGGACTAGCAGGGTAAATACGTTGGGTTACGGGAATAGGGCCTGGGTAGGATTGTTGTCAGTGCGGGCTTGATGGGCCGAATGGCCTCCTTCTGCACTGTAGGGATTCTATGATTCTAAGTATATAGCTGTCTCTTCTCCCTGGTATTGTGACATCCTCGACAAAGAGGATTTCTACCACGAGATGCATTATGGAGCAGCTACATGGGCTATGGATGAGACAGTGATGCGGATAGATGGTGAGGGGTGGGGAGGGGGTTTTGTATTGTGCCTAAACAGTGAAGTGGATCAATTTGACCTCTTTCTGTGACATAAATATGAGAGATGAGTTTTTGGATAGATCCCCACTTCTCCCTCGATCTTACAGTGAATGTTCTCCCTTTGGGCTAGCCATGCACACTTTCTGTGGAAATTCTGTCAAAGTTAAGTCTGTGGGACACTGAAAAATTCACCCGCGTAGTTTAATTTTTGGTAAAGCACTAAATTCTTTATAAACATATGATGATTAAAGGTAGTTAAATAAATGAAACACCACTCTTCCCATTCTCAGCAATGCAAACAGTTCTTTATATTCTAATTTTCATTGCCTGACTGGTTCAGCTCAGAAAGATGTGTTTAGTGCCAATATTTACCATGAACTTAGATAAAAACCTGTTTTTGATTTGAGGCTGTCTGTTTGAGGGAGTGTGCCAGTCAGGAGTTAGGTCACATTATGCGTGGCATAGCGGCACAGTGGTTAGCACTGAGAGAAGAAAGTCCCAGACTGGCGATCCTTTTCTGATACGTATATCCAGGTATTTCTGATATCATCTGTGTAAATCTTCTTTATATCTTTCCCAGTGCCTCTACGTCCTTTTTATAATATGGCGGCTGGAACTGCATATAGTGCTCCTAAATATGGTTTAACTAAGGTTCATAGGATCTGTAGAGAGCAGAAGGAGCCCATTCGGCCCAATACGTCTGCATCAACTCTCCGACAAAGCATCCCACCCAGGCCCTATCCTCATAATCCCATGTATTTTCTCATCTAATCTCCCTAATCCACATAAAGGGGCAATTTAGCATGGCCAATCCTCTTAACCTGGACTGTGGGAGGGAACGGGAGCACCCAGAGGAAACCCACACAGACACGGGGGGAACCCACGCAGACACAGGGGGAACCCACGCAGACACTTGGAGAATCCACACAGACGCAGGGAAACCACACAGACACAGGGAGTACAGGTTAAATATTGGTCTAACCAAACTCCCCTACTTTTCAATTCTATCCCTCTAGAAATAAAGCCTAGTTCTTGATTTGCTATTTTTATGGTTTTGATAACTTGAGGCACAACTTTTAGGGATCGTTATATTTGTACTTAGGATTCATTTGTTCCTCTACCCCACCCAAACTTGCATCTCCCAAGTCATAAATGATCTTTCTATTCTTCCTCCTTGCTGTGGTAGTGTTGATTGAGGGGTACTGAGACATTCTGCCCCTTTGAATAGTGCCGCAGGGTCTGATGAGGCAGCCAGGGTCTGGGCTTCACATTTCATCCACAAGGGTCCAGACCCATTGTTGAAAATGTGACCCTGTTTGACGTCTCTTCTGGAAGACATCATCTCAGTAAGTGCTGCACTCCCTCAGCCCTGTGCTGGTGTCAGCCTCGATTATGAAGCCAAATCTCTGGGAAGGGTTTTAACCCACAGCAGAGAGAGCGTTATCCATGGTGCCAGAATGCTGGTTAAAATGATTCATAGTGAATGCATTTCTTTGGGAAAAGAATCTTAAGTTAATTGTTTGTGGTAATAAAGACATTTTTTCCAGAGATTCAGATCTTTGTTGATCACAACAAAGCACACATTCAGCTAATGGGCTATAAATAGAAGTGGAACCATACAGCCACTTAATAACTTTCTGATGTAAGATGCGTTATTGTATAGCTTCTTAATTTACACAGCTTCAATGCTTTGTATATAACTTTCAAAGGCACCAGCTTGCTGTGCAAACTCTATTCATTTATTTCATCGAAATAATTTATTCTTTCACTAAATGTCCTCGTGTGCGATATGGTGAGATCAAAACATTTTAACCAGCCCAAAATAACTCATCTAAAATGTGATTGTTCCCAACTCTTTGCTTCCAACCTTTCTCTCGATCACAACTTTCCCTGTCTGTAAACCTTGTAGTGGCACCACTATAGGCATTGCTGCTCTCAACTTTGCTCTTTGACCCATCCTAAGCACTAAGTCGGTCAGTGGCTAAGCACTGTGCCACCTTTTACATTTAAAAATCACTTTACATTTTCTGAAATGTCAGGTATGTTGATTTTTCTCAAATTATCGGTGGGTGTTTCCAGCAAATTGCTAAGGTTCAGCTGACATGAAAGAGCCCATCTCTAACTTTCCTGTCATACCTGAAATGTAGTTGTCATAGCTTAAAAGCTCTTACCAGGTGTTTAATTCTTTTACGCAGTTAACATAGTTACCCTTGGCACCGCGTCTTGGAGTGGGATAGAGACTTCACGGGTGATCCTTGTGTCCCTATCATTGTGATTTAAAAAGATACCAAAACAGTGCCCGGGTACAGAAGCTGGCCTAGCCAGCAATGCCCACCTCCCATAAATAAATGTTAAAAAACTGTAGCATTGAGTCCTCTTCCTCTGGATATTCAGACAAAAAACGTTCTCCACGCTCACCTGTTCTGCTTGAAGCAGGTGGGACTCTCATTCTTATACAGGATCTGGTAACGCAGTTAGGACCCCCATGCCAATACCTTCTCCACTTGTGTCGCAGTCACCCATCGAGAGGATGGTTGCAAAGTGGCAATGTTACTGGAATAGTAATCTAGAGGCCAGGATTAAATCTTCTGAGATACGAGTTCAAATCCCAAAGCTCAGCGCAACAGATGAGGCTGAAGCTTTTGAATCCATCTTCAGCCAGAAGTGCCGAGTGAATGATCCATCTCAGTCACCTTCAGAGGTCCCCAGCATCACAGATACCAGCCTTCAGCCAATTTGATTCTCTCTACATGATATCCAGAAACGGCTGAAGGCACTGGACGCCGTAAAGGCTATGGGCCCTGACAACATTCCCACAATAGTATTGAAGATTTGTGGTCCAGAACTAGCTGTGTCTCTAGCCAAGCTAGTTCCAGTACAGCCTCAACACTGGCACCTACCTGGCATAGTGGAAAATTACCCAGGTATGTTCTGTACACAAAAAGCAGGACAAATCCAACCCGGCCAATTACTGCCTAATCTCGATTGTCAGAAAAGTACTATCAAGTGATATGTACTCATCAGCAACCTGTTCACTGATGGTCAATTTGTGATTTGCCAGGGTCACTTGGATCCACATCCCATTACAGCCTTAGACAAAACATGGACAAAAGAGTTGAACTTAAGAGGTGTCCCTCTGACATTAAGACAGCTTTTGACCAGGTGCGACATGAAAGATCCTGAGCAAAACTGGAGTCAATGGGAATCGGGGGAAAACTCCCCATTGGTTGGAGTCATACCAAGCACAAAGGAAGATAGTGTGTTTGTTGGAGGTCAGTGATTTCAGTCCCAGGACATTGTGGTAGGAGTTTCTCGGGGTACTGTCCTAGGTTCAATCATCATGAGCTGCTTCCTTCCATCATAAGCTCTGAAGTGTTGACGTTCGCTGATGTTCACATCAGTGTCCAGTACCATTTACAATTGCTCAGATACTGAAGCAGTCCAGCAAGACCCGGACAATATTCAGGCCTTGACTCATAAGTGGCAAGAAACTACATAAGTGCCACAGCCAGTGACCATCTCCAACAAGAGAGGTGGCTGGGGACATGGCTGGGCAGTGCCCTTCGAACACCCTGGCAGTGCCAGGTGGACATTCCCAATGTGGCAGGGACAGTGCCAAGGAGATGGAGCCTGAGTGGGGGCTTCTTAGAACATTTGAATATAGGGTGGCACAGTGGTTAGCACTGCTGCCTCACAGTGCCAGGGACCCGAGTTCAATTTCAGCCTCGAGTGACTGTCTGTGTGGAGTTTGCACATTCTCTCTGTGTCTGTGTGGGTTTCCTCTGGGAGCTCCGGTTTCCTCCCACACTCCAAAGTACTGCAGGTTAGGTGGATTGGCCATGCTAAATTGCCCTTAGTGTCCCAAGATGTGTAGGCCAGAGAGACTAGCAGTGTAAATAAGTGGGGTTATGGGGATAGAGCCTGGGTGGGATTGTTGTTGGTGCTGAATGGGCTGAATGGCCTCCTTCTGCACTGTAGGGATTTCAATGATTCCTCTTTATCAGATATAAAAATATTGAAAATGGGTATAAAAAAGGTTGTTTGGCTGACAATCAAGCATCATCCAATTGGCGAATGAATCTTTTTGTTTTCCAGTTGGTGTAGGAAGACAGTGCATCACAAGGATGGATGTGTTAGCCGACTATTGGCTAGTGTGGGGTTAAGTCATGTGATGAAACCTCCAGTAATATATTTAAGCGCAGTTGGCAACACTACCTCACCCTAATCTTCTCCCCATGGTTGGACAGAATGTTCTCACTTCGCAGGCTCATTAATGAAGGGCCAGCCACTGAGGTTGACCCCTGGCTGTCTGATTGCAGTGGGAGAGGGGGAGGTGAAGGTTATATAAATCTGCGCTCACAAACTGACCTTTCTGAGTGTGGGAAACATGCCTAGTGCACACTGCCACTGTTTTCCCACCCTATATTAGACACTATTTTGCTTTTAAATGCAGGCAGGAAATCATTGGGCTGTTTGGCTTGAGTTTCTGAGTGTTTCAGCTTGGTGACACGGCTGCTGTTAATCAGAAAATTCCTGTGTATCATATTCTTCAATACGTTTCATTAGCCTCTTCACATTCCTGTCCATTCCTGAGCTGGGATTAGCAGCATAGATTAGTTGGTGTAAACCATTCACTCTTCTCATTACTCCATGAGTTACACACACCAACAAGGCAGGAAGTGCAAGGATGAATAGCACCCCAATTCTCTGGGCAACAGGCGGTAATGTGAAATGATTCCTTTGATGGTGTTCAGCCCTTCCCTCTTCAGGGCTGTACGTTGGCACAGTGGTTAGCACTGCTGCCTCACAGCGCCAGGGACCCAGCTCGATTCTGGCCTTGGGTCACTGTCTGTGTGGAGTCTGCACGTTCTCCCCGTGTCTGCGTGGGTTTCCTCCAAGTGCTCCAGTTCCCTCCCACAGTGCAAAAATGTGCAGGTTGGGTGGATTGGCCACGCTAAATTGCCCCTTAGTGTCCCATTAGCTATGGGGAGGGGGCCTGGGTAAAATATTCTGTCAGAGAGTCGGTGCAGACTCGATGGGCAGGCTCCACACAGACGGTGACCCAAGGCCGGAATCGAACCTGGGTCTCTGGCGCTGTGAGGAAGCAGTGCTAATCACCGTGCTGCCCATACAGCTCAAACTTCTAGCAGCCTCTTTCCTTGCGTTGAGCAGAAAGGAAAGGGACATCTTAGTTTAAGTTTCAAAGGGAATCTGAGAATTGAGTCTCTGCTAGTGCTTTCCTGACCCCGGGCAGGTCACCCTTCTCAATGGCTTGATTAATTCCTAGAATGAAAAGTGTGCAACTATAATGAATTGAAATTGGGCAACATCTGATAAAGAAAGCTTAACAACTTGGGCTGGGCCCTTCATTAAAACCTTTGACCATAATTAGAACTGTAACAATAGACAATCAATTATAATATTGTAGATGATATTGAATTACAGGAAAGCAGTGTTTACGATAACTCAGTGACCTTGCATTCCTAGGGAACAACAGCAAGACTTCTGATGTTGCTACAATTCAGCTTGTGACTCAATGATCCCTGGTTTATGGTGACAAATTTTCTTTCATTAAATAAAGAGAAAAACTTTCACTGATACAAGAACTTCTGTGACATCAGACTGGCCCAAGGCACCATACAACCACAGAGGTGCTTTTAAAATGTAGTTACTGTTCTAACATTGGGAAGTGCAGCAGTGGATTTTGACCACAGCAAGGTCTGGAAATGTGTAATGTGATAATAGCCAGGGCGGCACGGTGGCACAGTGGCTTGTACTGCTGCCTCACAGCGCCAGGGACCCGGGTTCAATTCCTGGCTTGGGTCACTGTCCGTGCAGAGTCTGCACATTCTCCCTGAAAGATGTATGGGCTAGGTTGATTGGCCATGCTAAATTGCCCCTTAGTGTCAGGGGGACTAGCTAGGGTAAATGCACGGGATCATGGGGATAAGGCCTGGGTGGGATTGTGGTCGGTGCAAACTTGATGGGCTGAATGTCCTCCTTTTGCACTGTAGGATTCTATGATTCTAATCTGTTTTTTTACAGGATGTTGCTTGAGGGTTAAATCTGGGCTAGGGTGCAGGGAGACCCCCTACTCTTCTTCCAATAGTGCATGGAATCTTTTACATTTGCCTGAGAGGGGCCTCAATTTAACAACAGACAGGGGAGAGAGGCAAACTGAACTCCTTTATTTTTTTTCCTGTCTGTCCGTATGCAGAGGTGTTTTAAGTTTTGAAATAGACTGTGGCGTGTTTTCCCAAACCCTCAATGAAGTCAATTTTAAAGCGACACTCAGAAAACTCTCCATTAGGTTAAATCAGAAGTATTGTTTATTCATACATTCAAATCTGGGGGATTGGTCATCACAACTACGTACATAGCCGCAAGCACACAAGGAGGAAATAGGAAAGAAAAGAGTTTTACAATTAGGGATAACTTAAAATAAACAATGGCATGGATATAATTCACATGAATGTCGGAGACCAGAATGCTCGAGTCCAGTTCTTCCACTTAGGAGTTAAAGTTCAGGTGGGTTCAGCGCACTGAAAACAGGAGCTGACAAATTCCTTCAAAGTTGGCGATGACGCAGCAAAATAAGGTTGGTATCCAGAAGCTTGGTCCACTCTACAGGCAATGGCAGGAATCTTCCAGAGTACTAACATCAAGGAGGTTTAGACTAAAGGCAGGCTTTCTTGTAAGTCTGGAGTTCTGCTTTGGTGTTGACAGCAGACTGTCCTGGGAGTACAGGAATGTAACATTTAAACTTTCCAAAGGCCAGAGGAGCTGAGGGGCAGCATGAAGGCACGGTGGTTAGCACTGCTGCCTCACAGCGCCAGGGACCCGGGTTCCATTCCGGCCTCAGGTAACTGTTTGTGTGGAGTCTGCACGTTCTCCCCGTGTATGCGTGGGTTTCCTCTGGGTGCTCCGGTTTCCTCCCACAGTCCAAAGATGTGTGAGTTAGGTTGGTTGACCATGGTAAATTAACCCTAGTGTCAGGTGGATTAGCAGGGGCTGCGGAAATGGGGCCTAGGTTTGATTGTGGTTGGGGCAGACTCGATGGGCCGAATGGCCTCCTTCTGCACTGTAGGGATTCTATTATTCAAATAGGTCATGTGGCATTGTCCATTGAAGAGTCAGTTTCAGGTAAACAATCAGGTTCTATGTCTCTAGTCAAAATCCATTCTTCACCTTAAGAGATAGTTGGTGGCTATTAGTGCCTCCGCAGGTATAATTTCAATAGCCCTCTCTTTATTACATGTCCAGGTGGGGGACACAGACCGTTTGCTTCTTCCTTGTTTTATTGGTTGTGATGGGTCGACACAATTGTAGGCTTGAGATTCCACAGGGATGAAGGTTGAGGTTGAGCTTTGTCCTGTAATTACTGTTAGAAGTTTCCAGAACTATAGCCAACTTGCAAATCATGTGATGTGTAGCAGCCATATTGTTGGTAGGGCAAAGTCCATTTTTAAATAAGCAGAAAGTAAGATTTGACTTAATCAGTTTCATGTCTTGTGGTCATGACACATCTGATACAAAAGATGGCACATGTGATTGTGTGGCACTCCCTCAGCACTGCACTGGTAAACCAGCCCTTCCTCTGGGGCTACATTTACTGTGATTTCCCTTTGATGAACAGAATTGAAAGAGACTTAAAACCACTGTGAATATATCAAAACTGCAAACTCAAGACAATTAGATACTCGGCAGGATACTCAGATGTTGATAGGATGCAGAGCTGGGCCGAAAAATGGCAGATGGAGTTTAACCCTGATCAGTGCGAGGTGATTCATTTTGGTAGGACAAATTTGAATGCGGATTACAGGGTCAACGGCAGGGTTCTGAGGAATGTGGAGGAACAGAGAGATCTTGGGGTTCATATCCACAGATCTCTGAAGGTTGCCACTCAAGTGGATAGAGCTGTGAAGAAGGCCTAAAATGTGTTAGCGTTTATTAACAGTGGGTTATGCTGCAACTGTACAGGACCTTGGTGGGACCACATTTGGAATATTGTGTGAAGTTCTGGTCACCTCACTATAAGAAGGATGTGGAAGCATTGGAAAGAGTGCAGAGGAGATTTACCAGGATGCTGCCTGGTTTGGAGGGTAGGTCTTATGAGGAAAGGTTGAGGGAGCTAGGGCTTTTCTCTTTAGAGCGGAGGAGGATGAGAGGCAACTTAATAGATGTTTATAAGATGATGAGGGGGATAGATAAAGTGGACGTTCAGAGACTATTTCCTCGAGTGGATGTAGCTATTACTAGGGGGCATAACTATAAGCTTCATGGTGGGAGATACAGGAAGGATGTCCGAGGAAGGTTCTTTACTCAGAGAGTGGTTGGGATGTGAAATAGACTGCCTGCTTTGATAGTGGAGTCGGACACTTTAGGAACTTTAAAGTGGTTATTGGATAGGCACATGGAGCACACCAGAATGATAGGGAGCGGGATAGCTTGATCTTGGTTTCGGACCAAGCTCAGCACAACATCGAGGGCCGAAGGGCCTGTACTGTGCTGTACTGTTCTATGTTCTATGGCAGCACAAGTTGCAAAAGGAATTAATATCAACAACTTACCATGTTAGTCGTGTGTTAACATGGAGTGTCACAGATGAACAAGAAAATATGTAGAAGGGCTCCCTAAGAATCCTGGGAAATTCCAAATTCATGCGCAGCCAAAATTTGACTTGTTCAATCAACTAGAAGCACCGGACATAACTCCCCCAGAAGAGAAGGATTTCTTTCTACACCAAGTTTAGCAAAATTGCAAACCAAGTTATAAAGAATCCCTCATTAGTTCACAGAGAAATTCTTCCCCCATATCGCGTTTTTGGCATCAGTGGTACTAAATGAACAGAGGCTTTCCCCAGAAGAAGGGAAGGAATAGTGGACGGACATGGGGCGGCACAGTGGCACAATGGTTAGCATTGCTGCCTCACAGCACCAAGGTTCAATTCCGGCCTTGGGTCACTGTCTGTATGGAGTTTGCACGTTCTCCCCGTGTCTGGGTGAGTTTCCTCCGGGTGCTCCAGTGTCCTCCCACAGTCCAAAGATGTGCAGGTTAGGTTGACTGGCCATGCTAAATTGACCGTAGTGTCAGGGGATTAGCGGAGTAAACATGTGGGGTTGCAGGGATAGGGCCTGGGTAGGTTGTAGGATTGTGGTCAGTGCAAACTCAATGGGCCTAATGCCCTCCTTCTGCACTATAGGGATTCTATGATTCTATGGAGCTAAAGGGATCAAGAGGGAAGGGGGAATCAGGGTATTGAATTCGATGATCAGCCATGATCATAATGAATGGCGGAGCAGGCTCGAAGGGCTGAATGGCCTACTCCTGCTTCTAGTTTTTATGTTTCTATAATAAACTGCTGAGAGTTTATTGGATCCAGTCACCATTCTGATAGGTGAACAGAAAGTTAGAAAGACAACATTGACTTATAACTGGTGGAATGTCTGCACAATGATATTTAATATATAATAATACTGTCCTTTTTTCATTCGATCACACCAAATTTAATCTCTCTTTCCTTTTCTTTCCCAAGGCATTCTTAGAAAAGTACGGCTACCTTAAACCTGGGCCTCGTGAAGAACTGACTTCAACTCAGGTCAAAGAGGCAGTGAGGTAAGGTTTCCACCTACGGACCCTGAAGTGATGTTAGGATAACATTAACACTGTATTACTCATCAGTTGTTGCATCAAGGTCTTTGAAACCAGTGCAGATTTAATACTGCCCCCCCGCCGCTCCCCGGAGCTGGGCTGTGAGGCAGGTGGGGGGTATATAATGGACAGGCTTGGGATGGAGACCCAGTTATCTTCCTGACTTATCTCAATTCAGGTCTGGTATGAGAGTGTTTGAGAATGACCTTCCTGCCTGGAGGCCGAGTGATGCCCTTAATCAATCCACTGAAGAGTCTCACTCCACCGTCACTGGTATTCAACCAGAGGCAGGTGGAAGTCATGACCTGGCAGGCAAGGTGAGCTCCCTCCTTCTCTGCCACCCTGAGTCTAACATAGAGAACTGTCAGCGAAAATCATGGGATCCTCTGGAAGGCACCCTCCTGCCTTTGAAATGATTCTCCCTCCCCACCCCTCACTCTGCAAGGCCTCTCTGACTGACCCCAGCGCTCCTACCCCACTCACCTTCACTCCTGGACACCAGCGCTGATCTTCAGCTTCGGCTCACTGCAGTACCGGCAGTGTCCACTGCTCCCGGTAGCACTGCTGGTACTGGAGAGCTGCCGACCTCTGATTGGCCAGCAATTCTTGGGGTGGGAAACTCATCCCACAGTAGGAAGTCTGGCCCCCATTGGAGCCAGGAACTCTGACAGTGATCATGGTGGGGTTGCCAACAGCTATCCTCCATCGCTACCACTAAATTCCATCCCGAGACCCTGACCTCTATTTTGGCTGATTTTGTTGCAATGAAGAACTGGCAAAGATAGGACGTGCATTGTTTTATCTGACCATGGGGAGGTGTGTATGGTCTACTCTTGCTTCTATTTCTCAAGATCTTAAACTTTAGAAGGAGACAGGCTGAATTAGATTGAAATTAAGTACATGAAGAGAAATAAGGACTGGGATGGGAACATTAGATTGAGAGAAAGAAAGAGATATTGTAAAGGAAAAGTAAGAAAAATACTAAAATTTTAATAATCTCCAACAACAATTTACTATCTGTAGCAGTGAGTGAGACTCACCAGTCTAAATTGTTTGCTTTCTTGGCCGCAGACGTTGAGCAATGTGAGAATGTGAATCTCTTGAGCACTCACAACGTTAAGTAACAGCTCTAATTTTAAGTTTAATTAACAATTAATAGGCAAATGCAGAAATTTCATGTAACGTTTGAGGGTGCTGCTGTTTTCGGGATAAATCCGACTGAACAATATCAACGGTGAGTGCTATTCAACACATCACTGTGCTGGCAGAAACTGGCCCAATGGCCAATGATTTCATTCTACACAAGGACCATGCCAGTTTAATCAGGTGATTCCAATTCCTTTCCCGCACCTACTCGTGCACTAAGGCAGACTTTCGCTTGTTTCCATAGCTAGTAATTCCCGGAACTGGTCGCTAATATGTCACCTGGGGCTTCTTGCTTGAGGTGCACCAATCCTCATCAAGTGTCGCTAACCAGGAATCTCTTCCGCTCTTACTGCCAGTTGTTGGCATATTTGGAAGGATTTGTATAGAAACATAGAAACTAGAACCAGGATTAGGCCATTCGGCCCTTCGAGCCTGCTCCGCCATTCATTCTGATCATGGCTGATCATCGAATTCAATGTCCTGATTCCCCCCTTCCTCCCTTTAGCCCTAAGACCGATATCTAATTTCTTCTTGAAATCAGACAACGTTTTGGCCTCAATTACATTCGGTGGTAGTGAATTCCACACATTCTGCATGAAGAAATTTCTCCTCACCTCAGTTCTAAAAGGTTTATCCTTATCCTCAAACTATGACCCCTAGTTCTGGACTCCCCCATCATTGGGAACATTCTTTCTGAATCTACCCAGTCTAATCCTGTTAGAATTTTACAAGTTTCTATGAGATCCCCTCTTACTCTTCTAAACTCCAGTGAATATAATCCTAATCGACTTAGTCTCTCCTCATATGACAGACCTGCCATCCCAGGAATCAGCCTGGTAAACCTTTGCTGTATTCCCTCTATAGCAAGGACATCCTTCCTCAGATAAGGACACCAAAACTGCACACAATACTCCAGGTGTGGCCTCACCAATGCCCTGTACAATTGCAGTAAAACATCTCTGCAATTGTACAGGGCGTTGGTGAGGCCACACCTGGAGTATCATGTTTGGAAGGATTTACAGGTTAACCTGTTTGGCCACGTTAGAAATTCACCTTCTTGGCCGTCATGTCCTGGGTGGATCTTGAACCCGCAGCTTCTGGCTCTGAGCCATTTGGTACCTGCTGTGCTTGTGTGGAGGAACCAGCGTGTGCAGAAGTTCAGTGGGGTTTGATGTAGGTTCACGCTGTGGTTGGGGGATGCTGGTAATGAGCCCACACGTTTTAAAGGAAATTGTGCTATTCACTGTACAACCCTTGGGAGTTGCTGGTGTCTGCTGGCTACTAAGCAAGGACTCAATCCGGCACTTAGAGTCATAGAGTCACACATTACAGAAGAGGCCCTTCAGCCCATCGAGTCTGCACTGACAAAATTACACTAATCGCACTTTCCAGCACTTGGCCCATAGCTATAAATGTTCTGATACTTCAAATGCTCACCCATGTCCTTTTTAAAGGTTGTGAGGTTTCCCACCTCTACTACCCTCCCAAGCAGCGCATTCCAGACTCCCACCACCCGCTGGGTGAATAAACCTCAAAACCTCCTGCCCCTCACCTTAATCTACACCCCTCAACGAAGGGGAACAGCTGCTTCGTATTCTTGGCAATTGTCTTGTGACCAATTGTTGACCCTCCTCCATTGGAGGAGGAAAGGAGTAAATGGAGTTCCTTTGGGGTTGAATTGGTTTTAAATGAAATGCTTGAGAACGGAAGATTGGAGCTGAGTCAATCATTCCACATGCTCAGTGCAGCCTTAGACATTGTAAGAGCAGATATCCTCACATCTGTTCTTAAGTCAGTTTGTTACATAGCTAATTTAATCATTCTTACATGTTTAAAGGGGCTCGGGTGGCTCAGTGGGTAGCATCCCTGCCTCCTTTAAACATGTAAGGAGGATTGACTCAGCTCCAATCTTCCAGGGGCGGCACGGTAGCACAGTGGTTAGCACTGCTGCTTCACAGCTCCAGGGTCCTGGGTTCGATTCCCGGCTTGGGTCACTGTCTGTGTGGAATTTGCACATTCTCCTCGTGTCTGCGTGGGTTTCCTCTGGGTGCTCCGGTTTCCTCCCACAGTCCAAAAATGTGCGGGTTAGGTTGATTGGCCAGGTTAAAAATTGCCCCTTAGAGTCCTGGGATGCATAGGTTAGAGGGATTAGCGGGTAAAGTTGTGGGGGTGGGATTGTGGTCGGTGCAGACTCGATGGGCCGAATGGCCTCCTTCTGCACTGTAGGGTTTCTATGATTTCTATGATTTCTTCTATGATTCCATTGTCATTTAAAACCAATTTCAGAAAGATATGGTTTGGCACAACATTAAACATGAATGTTTCAAAAAAAAGCTGACGCATGAAAAGATACAAATCGCTGAGCCAAAAAAACCACAACCATAAAACGATAATTTTAAAAATGTGTCAAATAAAGACAAAAATTAGAGTGTGAAAGGGTGAGAGTGTGTGTGTGTATCTGTACCCTCTCTCTCACACACATGCACACACACATCCTCACACGCATACATACACTCCACACACATACCCTTCACATGCACACACAAACGCACACACGGACACACACACATGCATGCACACACAAACACATTCACCCCTCATACTCACAGACACCCACCCCTCATAAGCACACTCATTCCTCGCAGACAGATATCATAGAATCCCTACAGTGCAGAAGGAGGCCATTTGGCCCATCGAGTCTGCACCAACAACAATCCCACCCAGGCCCTATCCCTGTAACCACACATATTTATCCTGCTAATCCCTCTAACCTACACATCCCGGGATACTAAGGAGCAATTTAACGTGGCCAATGTACCTAACCTGCACAACTTTGGACTGTGGGAGGAAACTGGAGGAAACCCACGCAGACACGGGGAGAATGTGCAAACTCCATACAGACAATGACCCAAAGTTGGGAATTGCATTCAGATCTCTGGAGCTGTGAGGCAGCAGTGCTAACCACTGTGCCACCGTGCCGCCCAGACTCAGCCCCCCCCCCCCCCCCCCCCGCCTCCCCCCACACACACACATTTTCATTCTTGCCCTCTCACCCACCTTCCCCCTCACCCACCCTCACTCACCATCCTGATACTCACTCACCCATCCTCACATTCGCTTACTCACCCTCACTCACTAAATCAGCTGGAGTGGTTTGGCAGAGGGACTGGGGTGGGGAAGGGAGTGTGGGGGTTGCTTTGAGAGTGAAAGAGGGACATGCAGTGAGGCCTAAGGCCTATCTATGTCCAAGTGTGGGAACGCACTGAGGAGAGGGTGTGGAGCAGGGGGAACGCGGGTGAGCCAGCGGAAAGCAGCCAGAGCTGGGAGCCGGAGACATGGGAAATTGTGTTGAGAGAAAGCCCTGTAGTCTCCCGGGTATCTCTCTCACCATCTCCACAGACACGCGGTTCCCTTTGTTCACTGCTCCTCCAATCATAGTTTCTTTCTAGCCCATTTGATTGCTTCAATCAGCAGCAAACACGGGAGAAAACAGGCTGTGATTGGAGGAACGGTCCCCTGTAGAAATCCTCATGCCCCCTGACTGAATTTTCAACAATCGCTTTGGGGGCAACCACAGAGTCTTCACTGGCTGTGAGTTGGATAGGCCTGTTCCAAATGTTCAATGTCAGGTTTGCACAGAACCAGTGATCTATTAACTAAAATCCCCAGAAATACCAGCCTTTTCCAAATATTCGGGTTCGGCAAATGGAGCATTTTGTACAGGCGCAACTATTGTGTCTACATGTATGTGTGTGTGTCTCTGTGTATCTGTTTGTACGTCTGTACAGGTCTCTGTGTGTGTGTGCATGTCTCTGTGTGTGTCTGTATGTATTCATGCACATATAACATACAAACTTACAAATTAGGAGCAGGAGTAAGCCACTGTGTGTGTGTGCCGGTGTGTCTGTGAATCCATGCGTGTGTGTGTGCTTGTGTGTGTGCGTGTATATATACATATATGTATACACATGTATGGCTGGCACGGTGGCACAGTGGTTAGCACTGCTGCCTCACAGCGCCAGGGACCCGGGTTCGATTCCCGGCTTGGGTCACAGTCTGTGCGGAGTCTGCACATTCTCTCTGTGTCTGTGTGGGTTTCCTCTGGGTGCTCCGGTTTCCTCCCATAGTCCAAAGATGTGCGAGTTAGGTGGATTGGCCATGCTAAATTGTCCCTTCATGTCGGGGGATTAGCCGGGTAAATATATGGGGTTACAGGGATGGGGCCTGGGTGGGATTGTGGTCGGTGCAGACTCAATGGGCCGAATGGCCTCCTTCTGCTCTCTGGGATTGTATGATTCTATGATGTGTATCCAACTGGAGACTAGAAGCCTCCACTTCTATCAACAATGCAAACCTCATCCTCGTGCAAACCTTCAGTGAAAAGTATTGTCTGCTGTTGAGCAGTGTCGCTGAACACTGCTGCAGTGTGACATTATCTGGTGAGCTGCTGTGAACCCCCGACACTGAAGGAGCCTGATCTTCCCATGATACCTGGTTCAAAATGGCCAGTTCCATTGTCCCTCTTGGGAATTTGGTGATCTCCCTAGGACACTATCCCAGGGGAATCCCAACAGAATTTCAGGACCAACGTATTAACACTGAACTCGCTTTCACAAACCCCGCTAGATTTATAATTTGGATTTTAATTTTGCTCAGTGGGTAGTGGGTCTTGCCAGTCCTTGTTGCATTACTGTTTGTCGGACAAATCGGCTGCCATATTTACTACAATGCAGCAGTGAGGTGCTCTTGAACACCTTGGGGTTGGGAAAGGCGCTATATAAATGCAAGTTCTTTCTTTAATCAAAATGATGCAACTCACCATTCTATGGATTGGCAGCTTGCGGTGGTGGAGATGCTTGAGCGTTCCATCGGTCCCGAGAACGATATGGTCAGGAGTCTTAGACTCCTGGCAGGATCACCCATGACAGTGAGATCGGAGGGGAGGAACCAGACAAGGCGCAATCCAAAATAAGTCCTCAATGGCCATTCGGCCCATCGAATCTGCACTGACTCTCTGACAGAGAATCTTATTCAGGTCCAGCCCCCCCCATCCCTGTAACCCCAGACATTTATGCTGCTAATCCTCCTAACCTGCACATCTTTGGACACTAAGGGGCAATTTAGCATGGCCAATCCCACTAACCTACACATCTTTGTTCGCTAAGTGGCAATTTAGCATGGCCAATCCACCTAACCTACACATTTGTAGACTGTGGGAGGAAACCAAAGCACCCTGAGACACAGGGAGAAGGTTCAGTCTCTGCACAGACAGTGACCCAAGCCAGGAATCGAACTTGGGTCCCTGATACTGTGAGGCAGCAGTGCTAACCACTATGCCACCGTGCTGCTCATATCAACAGCTGCAATGACTGGCTGCAGCAGTCAGCGAGATCCTGAGTCGTTGAGGTTGCCTTGCCACTGGAACCCGATCTACCCTTTGTCACTGACCGTGTGTGCGCCAATGTGCAACATCATTCCCACGTTAAAAGACACACAAGGCTTCATGATGGATCTCAGCACTCAGCTGAGTGGCAACTTCCATTCCAGAGAGAGCATCAAACACTTGTGGGGGGATAAATAACTGGTGGCCAATCCAATATTACCCATTTTATACTCTTACCAAAAGTCAAAATTATTGCCAATCTTTCTGCTCATGGGACTTAGGTTTTGTCTAAGTGCAAGTTAACTATGTTACCTTTTTGTCAGAAGACATTGATTTTTAATATTCTTTTCACGAGATGCGGGTGTCACTGGCTAAGCCAGCATTTCTATTGCCCATCCCTAACTGCCCGAAAGAAGAATATTTTTGTTAAGTAACTAATACGTTGCTTTTTTATCAAATACTTTAAAAAATATTCTTCTCACTGGGCGTGGGGTGACATTTATTTCCCACCCCAATCTGAGTTTGGATGTGTAGATTTTTATACCGACAGTGAGATAAGCAGACGTTGACTCCTAGATCAGTGAGATCCTTGTCACTGGGTACAGGTTGCCGAGGAGATGTTATACTTGGGCTACTGGCCTCTTTCAATGGCAGTGAGTTATATCCTTGGATGTGTTTGTTCAGACTTTGTTTGAGTAGCTAACCTTTCTGTCTCATCCAGAATTGGGTGGGGTTGATTCTCAACCTTTGACCCTGTTGGTCAACATCCAGCTTCCTTCCTGAACCAGTTTCACGAGTGCAATCAGTGACTGAGGTGCTGTAGTGATATAGAGTGACTTCAGACATACCCCTTTTATGAGTAGAAATCTAGTTATGAGCAATTATGAGTTAGCTGAGGATAATCCATGATTTATTGCACCTTCCACATCCTGTGTTATGTTCATCACCCTCCCTGGCCTGAGTCCCAGGCTGAACTGAACTGTTTGCAAACTTGGCTTCCTGTTTTACCCAGGGCTGAGCTGAGCTACCAGCCCCATACCCTTTGCATCACCAAGATGGCTGACTTCCACCTTTGCAATGTTGCTGGTCTCTGACCCTGTCTCGGCCCATCTCCTCCTGAAATCCTTGCTCCGGCTTTTGTCATCTCCAGACTTGGTGATTCTCCTGGATGTGGGACTCCAACCTCCTACTCTCCTCAAACTCAAGTTCTTGCAAAGCTCTACTGACTGTCTACCAGCTCCTGTCAAATCCCATTTGCCACCACCTTTTAACTCGCTGACCCACCATTGCCACACATGTAAGATTCTCATCCATGTCCTTCTGTGGACTTGGCCCTCCCTATCTCTGCAGCCTCCTCCAGCCCTACAATCCTGTCAGGACTCGCTTCCCTGATTCTCTTTGCCTCACAGTTGGTGACTGTGATTTCAACAGCCTTCTTGGGAAGATTTGGAATTCCCGTGCGCACGTGCCTCTATTTTCCTCTGCTACACTTTTTACAGATTTACCTCCCCCACCAAGCCTTTGTCACCTATCTGAATGCCAGCAACAGTGAAGGAATGGTGATATATTTCCAAATCAGTGTGGCTTGGAGGGGAGTTTGCATGTGGCGGTGTTCCTAGGCATCCCTCCAGGTGGAAAATGTGCTGCCTAAGGAGCGGGTCGCTGCAGTGCGTCTTGTAGATGGCACTCACACTGCCATTCTGTTGATGGTGGAGGGGGTGAATATTGAAGGTGATGGATGGGCTGCCTTGTCCTGGTTGGTGTCGTGCTTCTTGAGTGTTGATGGAAGCAGATACCACACATTTCCATTTAATTGGTTGCATGAAGAATAGGCAACAAACCAACTCCACTGCCATTTTCTGGAAATTCAACTCATGTATTCAATCCTTACAGATGAGAGAATGAAGTGGGTGTTCTGTTTGGAATTGTCTATATTAGGAAATCCGGACTCTGATCTGAGGAAGAATTTCTTTCAAAGGAAAAAGAGTTCCAGTTTCTCCAGTCTGTCCTCAACCGAAACTTCTCGACCCTGGGGTCATCTGAATGAATCTTCTTTTATTATTCATTTGTGGAACATGGGCGTTGCTGGCTGGGGCAATATTTATTGTCCATCCCTAATTTCCCTTGAACTGAGTGGCTTGCTAGGGCCATTTCAGAGGGCAGTTGAGAGTCAACCATGTTGCTGTGGCTCTGGAGTCACATGTAGGCCAGACCGGGTAAGGACGGCAGATTTCCTTCCCTGAAGGACATTAGTGAACCAGATGGGTTTTTCCAACAATCAAAATGATTTCATGGTCACCTTTTTTAATTCCAGATTTTTTTTATTGGCCAGCTGCCGTGGCAAGAATTGAACCTGGGTCCCCAGAAAATTAGCTGCATTTCTGGATTAATAGTCTAGCAATAATATCACTGGGCCATCCCTACAGATCTATTCTGCATCCTCTCCAAAGATCTTGGCATCCCTCCCTAGACTGAACCGCTTGGACACAATGGGCTGAATCTTCTGGCTCTTCCTGTTGGCAGGATGGGAGAGCCACACAAAACGCTGTTGACATTGGCAGGACCGGAAGATCCCACCGCCAACCAATAGTGAATTACCTCTGCCGCAGGGGATCGGAAAATCTCGCCCAATATTCCAACTGCAGTCTGAACAATCAGCAATCTGGTTCTTGCACTATCTCTGCTGTGGTACACTGTGATACTATTTGGAAAACCTTAGATTTCATGTTTCTTCTTATCAACTTGTTCTCTTAAAGGTTTGTCTGTCTGAATCCTGAGGCGTCTCTGCTATATTGCATTGTGTATATTATTTCTTCTAAAGTATACCACTTTAGATTTCTCTGCACGAATTTTATCTGACATTTACATGCCCAACCTGGGCAAACATGTTGAATGCAGGTGCAGCAGGCGGTAGAGAAGGCAAATGGCATGTTGGCCTTCATTGCGAGAGGTTTCGAATACAGGAGCAGGGATGTGTTGTTGCAATTATACAGGGCCTTGGTGAGGCCACACCTAGAGTATTGTGTGCAGTTTTGGTCTCCTTTTCTGAGGAAGGATGTTCTTGCTCTCGAGGGAGTGCAGCAAAGGTTTACCAGGCTGATTCTGGGGATGGCGGGACTGATGTATGAAGAGAGATTGACTAGGTTAGGATTGTTTTCGCTGAAGTTCAGACGAATGAGGGGGGATCTCATAGAGACTTATAAAATTCTAACAGGACTAGACAGGGTAGATGCAGGGAGGATGTTCCCGATAGTGGGGGAGTCCAGAACCAGGGGTCACAGTCTGAGGATTCAGGGCAGACCATTTAGGACGGAGATGAGAAAACATTTCTTCACCCAAAGAGTGGTGAGCCTGTGGAATTCATTACCACAGGAAATAGTTGATGCCAAAACATTGAATGTATTCAAGAGGCAGCTATATATGACACTTGGGTGAATGGAATCAAAGATTGTGGGAGAATACAGGATTAGGCTATTGAGTTGGACGATCAGCCATGATTGTGATGAATGGTGGAGCAGGCTTGAAGGGCGGAATGGCCTCTTGCTGCTCCTATCTTCTATGTTTCTATATTTCTAAACAGCACGGACCATTTAAGGGGCAACTAGATACAGACATGAGGGAGTAAGAAGTGCAAGGATTTATTGATCGGTTTAGATCAAGTAGGGTAAGAAGCTCATGTGGGTTATAAACTTCAGCATGGAACAGCTGGGTCAAATTCTATGCAGTATTGTCTGTGGCCTCTTGAATAGAATCATAGAATCCCTACAGTGTAGAGGGAAGTCATTCGGCCCATCGAGTCTGCACCAATTCTTACCCAGGCTTACCTCGTAACCCCATGCATTTACCCCACTACACACCCTAACCAATATATATTTGGACACTAAGGAACAATTTAGCATGGCCAATCCATCTAACCTTTGGACTTGGAGGTCACTTATAGAATCGAATCTCCTGCTCTCTCTGGTGGTGAATTTTGAAATGGGAGGGGCAAGTACTTAGACAACTTGTTGGTGTACATGGAAACCCTCCCCCTGCCACCTTCACACCCCCGCCCAAATTAAACTCAGGGTGGGAAGGCCCATGATCGACCGGCCCACCCTGCCACCAATTGAGACCCTTAAATGGCCGTTAAAATGGCTGGGGAGGCAATGGCCTAGTGGTTTACCATTAGAGTATTAATCCAGAAAATCAGCTAATGTTCTGGGGACCTGGGTTCGAATCTCATCACAGCAGATGGTGGAATTTGAATTTTAAAAAAATCTGGAATCAAGAGTCTACTGATGACCATGAAACCATTGTTGGAAAAACCCCATCTGGTTCTCTAATGCCCTTTAGGGAAGGAAATCTGCCGTCCTTACCTAGTCTGGCCTGCATGTGACTCCAGAGCCACAGCAATGTGGTTGACTCTCAACCGTCCTCGGGTAACTAGGGATAGGCAATAAATGCTGGCCAGCCAGCGATGGCCATGCCCCACGAATGAATTTTTAATAATGACCACTTAAGGGCCTCAACCCTCTGCACTGTCATTAACCCAGCCATGTCATTCCGGCACTGGCCACAGCCTCCCCTCTGGCGCTGCTGATCATATGAGCTGCCGGCTTCTGATTGGTTGTCAGCTCTCAGTAGGCAAGACTTTGGAGGTCTTAATGCCAAGGAATGGCCCACTAGTGACCTCACCACCGCCTCATTGGCTTCTGGTTCAACAGGTCTTCCTGAAAAGAGGTAGCACGGGGGTCTCAATACCTCAATAAGATTCCACCCATTATTTGGTAAAGGTAGGTAGGAATTTCCCTTACGCCGTTGAATAGGAATATAAAGAGAAAGCCTGATTTGTGTCACACTTTACAGAACCACATACTGTCCCATAGCATTTTAAAGCAAATGAAGGGTTTTTTGTCACGTAGCCACTGTTGCAATTCAGGAATTGCAATGAGATCCCACAAACAGCAATGCATTAAACGCCAGAGGATGTTTATTGTTCTCCAAGTGATGTTTGTTGAGGAATAAATATGGGTCAGAACATTGTCAGAACGCCCCTGTTCATTAAAAAGTGCTGTGGGAACGTTTACGAAGAGGATTAGGTGAGGTCTTAACATTTCGGACCAGGGCGGCATGGTAGTACAGTGGTCAGCACTGCTGCCTCACAGCGCCAGGGACCCAAGTTTGATTCCTGGCTTGGGTCACTGACTGTGTGGAGTCTGCACATTCTCCCCGTGTCTGCGTGGGTTTCCTCCGGGTGCTCCGGTTTCCTCCCACAATCCAAAAGACGTGCTGGTTGGGTGCATTGGCCAAGCTAAATTCTCCCTCAGTGTACCCGAACAGGCACCGGAGTACAGGCACCGAGTGCAACTCGGGGATTTTCACAGTAATTTCATTGCATTGTTAATGTAAGTCTACTTTGACACTGATAAATAAACTTTAAACAGTATTCTTATTTCCCCATTTTAATCCCAAGTGAAAGACTTGCCTCAATCTGTACTGCATCGAACCGTCAGCTTAACATCCCTGGCCTGAGACTTGAACTCACAATCTGGCGATTTTGAGGTGTGAATGTTACCATTGGGCCACAGCTCATACCTAAATCTTTGCCCTCTCGAGCTCTAGCTTGTAGATACATGTTAGGTTTCTAACTCTCTCTAAGAGGCAGAATACACCTACTCCCTTCACCCCACCACTGATATAGAGCAGCATACAACCAATAAATATACCTACTCACGTAGCCTCCACCAAAAATAGCTGTCATTTCTATGGTATGATGTGGAGATACTGGCATTGGATTGGGGTGGGCACAGTAAGAAGTCTCACAACACCAGGTTAAAGCCCAACAGGTTTATTTGGAATCACGAGCTTTCGGAGCGCTACTCCTTCATCAGGTGAGTGGAGAGGTGGGTTCACAAACACGACATGTATAGACAAAGAACAATTGCAAGATAATGGTTGGAATGCGAGTCTTTACAGGTACAGACAGTGCAAGTGGAGAGAGGAATAATCACAGGTTAAAGAGATGATTATCCCTCTCTCCACTCGCCCAGTGTCTGTACCTGTAAATGGTAGCCATGATATGGAGATGCCGGCGTTGGACTGGGGTGGGCACAGTAAGAGGTCTCACAACACTAGGTTAAAGTCCAACAATCATCTGATGAAGGAACAGCACTCCGAAAGCTCGCGATTCCAAATAAACCTATTGAACTGGTTTTGTGAGACTTCTTACTGATTCCTGTGGTGCTGTGCTGGAGTTGCTCAGAAGTTCAAGTGTCCTGATTCATCCGCCCAGTGTCTCGACCATTTCCAATCACAGGCATCCACATTCTACTCTCCATTCCCAACCTTACAGTCCGTCCTGCCATCGAACTGCCTCAGGATTTGTTTATGAGGCAGGATGTAGGAAGTGGAGCAAGGAATACTGTGGATGGGGTGGACTGAAACCACTGCTAAGTTATCATGAAGGCAGGTTGACTTGAATGTGTAAGTAACTGATCCTCACAGGTTATAATCCGGAGAAAATGGCTCTTTTCCCTCACAAGATAATATTAGTGTTTTTGGAGTTACCGGCCGGGATTTTACAGGGCAGTCAAATAATCAGGGGCAGCCTTGCCTCTGTCAGGACACGGAAATCCAGCTGCATTTTAGGTGCAGCAAGCACTTAATTGCTTGCAGTCAGGGCTTCTGCCCCTTTAAGGGACGATGTCCCACCTTCAAGACCTGCCAGTCAATTGGACACACGGCATCTCTTCGGTCCCTGCAGCGCCACCAGGAGAGGTGTCAGCTGCTGGGACTGCAAGCAGACAGGACCAGTGATGGAGGAGGTCCAGGCTTGGGGCTAAGTGGGGTTGGGTTCTCTGGGCCTGGCATGGATGACTCCAGCGAGGGTGAGTTGGTTGTTCATGAAGGGGCGGGTGGTGGTCCTTTCAGTAGAGGTCGTCTTTGCCATTTGTAGGATGTTGGCCTCCATGGCCCACAAAGTGCCCGATTAAGAGAGCCAACTGCCCCCCGCACCCCTTGAGCCTGGAGTGAGGCAGTCAGGTATGTGGTGTTGTTCATCTGCTGCTGGTAAAATACCAGGGGCAGTGGAAAAGAGCCTATTTTTTTGCCCCTTGATTGACACTTGAGGGCCTCAATCGATCAGGTTTGGGAAAGGGCAATGGGGTAGGAGGTCTATTGCCACCTTCCCTGGCACTGGTAAAATGCCAGCAGTGGTGGGAAAGTGACAGGCATGTCCCCCGCCAACATCCCACCTGATTTTAAGCCCCCCCCCCCCCTCCCAGCATGCTCCTTGGTGACCCCGTAAAATCCCAGCCAGCCAAATGTATTGAGAGTGAAATGTGAAGATTGGGGTGAGTATTTCATAGAATCCCTACAGTGCAGAGAGAGGCCATTTGGCCCATTGAGTCTGCACCGTCCACAATCCCACCCAGGCCCTATTCCCATAACCCTTCATATATACCTTGCTAATCCTCCTGACACTACGGTCAATTTAAGCATGGCCAATCAAACTAACCCGCACATCTTTGGACATTTCTGTCACCTGTCATCCCTTTGTGCCTGTGCGGGAGTGATTGGCCATGCCGGTGAAGCTGCTGCTTTTGAGTTGATCGGCCTTCCTGTGCATTGATTGCTTCTGTCTATGTTGGCTTTCCGCAGGGAGTTCCAGTGGATTTCTCACCTCCCGGTCAGTGGGACCCTGGATGAGCCCACCATCCGCCAGATGGCCGAACCACGGTGCGGAGTGAAGGACGTGGGGAGCCACAGCGCCTGGGAAGGACACGTGGAAACTCTTTTCCTGGGAAGAGCCAGCAAACCAAGGCGGGTGAAGCGTTTCTTGCAGCAAGGTAATCAATGCCGGCAAATATTGTTTGTTCTGCTTAGAATTCAGCTACTTCGACCTGGTGCACAGAACGTTAAACAAAGGTTTACCAGGCTGATTCCTGGGATGGCAGGACTGTCATATGAGGAGAGACTAAGTCGGTTAGGATTATATTCACTGGAGTTTAGAAGAGTGAGAGGGGATCTCATAGAAACTTGTAAAATTCTAACAGGGTTAGACAGGGTAGATTCAGAAAGAATGTTCCCAATGGTGGGAGAGTCCAGAACTAGGGGGCATAGTTTGAGGATAAGGGATAAAACTTTTAGAACTGAGGTGAGGAGAAATTTCTTCACCCAGAGAGTGGTGAATGTGGGGAATTCACTACCACAGAATGTAGTTGAGGCCAAAACATTGTCTGATTTCAAGAAGCAATTAGATAAAGCTCTTATGGCTAAAGGGATCAAGGGGTGTGGGAGGAAAGGGGATCAGGATATTGAATTTGATGATCAGCCATGATCAAAATGAATGCCGGAGAAGGCTCAAAGAGCCGAATGGCCTACTCCTGCTTCTAGTTTCTATGTTTCATTATCATTACATAGTTCAGTTGGCTGGACAGCTGGTTAGTGATGCAGAACGACACCAACAGCTCAGGTTCAACTCCCATACTGCCTGAGGTTATTCATGAAGGCCCCGCCTCCTCAACCTTGCCCCCCCACCTGAGCTGTGGTGATCCTCAGGTTAAATTACCACCAGTCAACTCTCCCTCTCAAAGGGGAGAGCAGCCTACAGTCATCTGGGACTATGATGACTTTGCCTATCATTACTCTTTTTTCCCCTCTCCTGCTCCCCCCATTTCCATTTATATTTCCATTCCTAGAGAATTCTGCACTTATTCAAGGCTGCACTTACTCAGTCCAATCCTGATGAGGTGCTAGACTTGCTCTGCTACTGATAAGGTGCCGCACTGTCTGCTCTGCCCTCCGAGATAGATTTGACAGATCCCATGACACTACTTTGAGAAACAATTGCAGAGTTCTTTCCCAGTCCTGTTCTGAGGAAGGATCCATGACTCTAAACGTGAACTCTGTCTCTCTCCTGATAGACGATGGCAGACCGGCCAAGTTTTTCCAGCTTCCTTTGTTCCTGTTTGAGTTCTTTCACAGTCCTGGCCAATACTTCTCCCTTGACTAACATCATTAAAAACAGATTATCTGCTCATTTATCTTACTGTAGTCTGTGGGAGCTTCCTGTGTGACAATTGACTGCAGCACTGCCCACATTACAGTACTGACTATGCTGAAAAATAATGTTCCTGGCTGTAACGTACTTTGCGATGTCCTAAGACTGTACACTCATTCTTCCATCAAACTAACTCTTACTGCTGTTGTGTCCACGATTTTGAACTGGAATTAATGGAGAATTACTTGGTGAATCTTTTTACAGGCAGATGTTAGCTTCTGTAACTGGGTGGATTGAATAGGCTGACAGTTAAATGACTGGAGAGAGAATCCCCTGTGAGATTCTGGAGTTTCTCAGAGCAGGATGGGATGATTGACGGAATAGGGAAAGGAAGGAATAGAGGTCGAGGGTTAGGAGAGAAGGTAGGAAGTAAAGCAGTGTGAAAAAAGAGAAGAACTGTGAGTGTGTGTGTGAGAGGGAGGGGGAGGAGGGAAAGTAGTGAGTGTGTGAGCATGGGAGGGGGAAGTAGGGAAAGGAGTGCAAGTATAAGAGGGGCAGCACGGTGGCACAGTAGTTAGCACTGCTGCCTCACAGTGCCAGGGACCCAGGTTCGATTCCCGGCTTGGGTCATTGTCTGTGTGGAGTTTGCACATTCTCCCCGTGTCTGCGTGGGTTTCCTCCAGTTTCCTCCCACATTCTGAAAGACGTGCTGGTTAGGTGCATTGACCTGAACATGCAGCGGACTGTGGCGACTAGGGGAATTTCACAGTAACTTAATTGCAGTGCTAATGTAAGCCTTACTTGTAGCTAATAAATAAACTTATAAGGGAGGGGGAGGGAATGTAGTGAGTGTGTGAGCATGGGGAGGGGAAGTAGGGATAGGAGTACGAGTATAAGGGAGGGGAAAGGAAAGGAGTGCGAGTATAAGGGAGGGAGGAGGGAAAGAAGTGGTAATGTGAAGGATTGGAGGAGGGTGGAGAAAGATACCTGGGGATGTGTGCGCCATTAATATACTTGTTGCTGTTATTGTGAACTCGAAGTATTGGTTTTGAAACAGATGCTTATAATGTGGCAAAACAGAATGATCGAATTGTGACAATTCCACGTTTTATTTATCCGCTTAGTGGAGATCTTATTTCTGGTCCTTCACTGAATGAGTGCCATCCTGTGAGATTTCACAAGAATCAAACGCTGTTTGTTGCAGCGTTTCTGGGTTTTTCGTTGCTTGCTGCAGGTGAATTGTCTCAGAGGCCCGAGTCACATCACAATGTGACCGTCAGCATCACCATGTCATTCCCCGCCGGACAAGCTTAGCTACCCCCCACCCCCCACTCCGCATCTCCCCACTGTCTGTGTGGAGTTTGCACATTCTCTCCGTGTCTGCGTGGGTTTCCTCCGGGTGCTCTGGTTTCCTCTCACAGTCCAAAGATGTGCGGGTTAGGTTGATTGGCTATGCTAAATTGACCCTTAGTGTCCTGGGATGAGTAGATTAGAGGGATTAGTGAGGTAAATATGTGGGCTTATGGAGATAGGGCCTCGGTGGAATTGTGTCGGTACAGACTTGATGGGCCGAATGGCCCCCTTCTGCACTGTAGGGATTCTATGATTCTAATGAGGTAAGACTGAGCAGGTTGGGCCTGTACCCACTGGAGTTTAGAAGAATGAATGGCAATTTCATTGAAGTGCAGAACATTCTGAGGGTGTTGTCAGCGTAGATGCCGAGAAGATGTTTCCTCCTTTGTTGGGGAATCTGTAACTGGGAGGCCCGGTTTTAAAATATGGGGTTAAGACAGAGGTGCGGAGGAACTGCTTCTCTCAGAAGGTCATTAATCTTTGTCATTCTCTTCCACAGAGGGCATAGTTTACCAGGTGATTGAATTCAAGGCCAAGATAGACAGATTTGTGATTCACATGAGTGTCCGGAGGGGGGCACGGGCTGGGGGAGGGTGGGGGTTGGGGGAGGGCGGTGGTGGTTGTCAGGCAGGAAAGTGGAGTTGAGACCACAATCTGATCAGCCATGATTTTATTGAACGGCAGAACAGGTTCAAGTGGCTGAATGGCCTCCTGCCCCTAATTTGTACGTTCTTCATTTTGACTTACCAAGCTAGACAAGGAATGGGCCATTTTGGTTCAATGGCGGTGACTTCAGGACAGTAGAATCTCTACAGTACAGGAGGAGGCCATTTGGCCCATCAAGTCTGCACCAACCACAATCCCACCCAGGCCCTATCCCCTATATAGGTAAATACCCTATGTATTTACCCTGCTAATCCCTGATACGAAGGGCAATCTAGGACAGTCAATCAACTTAACCTGCACATCTTTGGACTGTGGGAGGAAACCGGAGCGCCTGGAGGAAACCCACGCAGACATGGTGAGAACGTGCAAACTCCACACAAACAGCGACCCAAGCTGAGAATTGAACCCGGTTCCCTGGCGCTGTGAGGCAGCAGTGCTAACCACTGTGCCACCATGCCACCCAGAAATCTCAATTGTAGGTTTCAGCTGAATTAGTGGATCTCAATCAAACCAGCAATGGAGCTGGTTTAAGGATCCTTGCTGAGGAGAAATGTGGGAGTTGTTTTTAAAATATAACCTCATCCCATTACTGTTCACTCAAACTCCATATTTACACATCCTGGGCCTGTGACGTTTAATTCATTCTGGGATGTGGGCATTGCTGGGGAGGCTGTGATTTATTGCCTAGCCTTAGTTTATAAAAAACAATTCCTTTCTCAGAGTTACAAAGTCAATGTGCAGAGTGGACGAGGGAAGACCTTAATCCAACTCCTTGCTTTCTCCAAAAAACCAATTCAAATTCAAATAGAATCCAATTCATAGAATCCCCCTCAAGAGACAAGCTAGATCCAAGCTGCCAAGCATAGGCCTGACCTTAGCCAAAAGGCCGAAAAGCGGCCTATCCTTAGTTACTCTGAGAATGGCAGCGGATCGTTTGACTGTGACGTGAAAGAACTGGGTCTTGCTCGAGCACATTAGAGCCAAGTACATTAGTGTGGGACTGGAGTCACATAGATGCCCAAACAGGGGTGAGGATGCCAGGTTCCAGGTAAACCCATTCACCAAAACTTTTGCTGGTGTTTACGCTGGCGGGGTTTTATGGTCCTGCCGGTGGCGTACCCCCACTGTGGGTTTCCTGGTGGCGAGGGGTGCATTAAATGGGAAAGCCCATTAACAATGGTGGGACCATAAGATCCCGCCGCCAGCAAGCGGCGCACCAGCTCCCAATCATCGTGAAACACACCGCGGAGAGGGGAAAATCTCACTCAGTGAGTTTTTTTAAAAACTGAATTAAAATCCTGGAACTACTATGGTGGGATTTTAAACTCTTTAAATTACTAGTTCCAGGCTTCTGGATTACTAAAATAAAAGCAAAATACTTCAGATGCTGGAATCTGAAACAAAAACAGAAAATGCTGGTAAGTCTCTGCAGGTCTGACAGCATCTGTGGAGAGAGAATCGAGCCAACGTTTCGAGTCAGAGTGACCCTTCATTAGACATGAAGACAATAGAAAATAGGACGAGATTTATACTGTTGGGGTGAGAGTGGGCAGGATGTGAACAGTGGTAATTATGGCTAAGAAGAATGCTGATAGCAGCCGTTAAGAGTTCAGAATGTGTAAATGGTCAGGCAAAAGTATTCTTTTCTTCCATCCTTTCATTTTTCTACCTTTTCTAAATCTTGCTTTCCATCTTTCCAACCCCCTCCCGCCCATGTTCTCCCGTCCTCCCACCCCACTCGGGCCATCTGTTGTACGTCTCAGGTTGTCCTTTGACACTCTGCTTACCTTTGTCCTGCACATTCTGATCTCTTAATGTGTCGCTATCAGCACCCTTCTTAGCCATCACCACCACCATTTACATTCCCTTTGTCTTTTTGTCCCTGACGTCTTTGTCAATCCCCCCACCCCGCCGTCACCCTAACGGTATAAATCTCGTCCTATTTTGTATTGTCTTCAGCAATGACGAAGTGTCATCCAGACTCGAATGTTGGCGCTATTCTCTCTCCACAGATGCTGTCAGACCACCTGAGATTTTCCAGTTCTTTCTGTTTTTGTCTTCCAGATCACTAGTTCAGCAACACAACCACAATTACACTGCCATACTTTATTCAGTGAAACTATCTGGAAATATCCCTGTCTTGACATCGATGGTTCTGAACATGATGCTGAGTACTGTTAACTTTTTGTCCCGGTGACATTGCAGCTCAGTGGCACAGTGGTTAGCACTGCTGCTTCACAGCGCCAGGGACCCAAGTTCGATTCCTAGGTTGGGTCACTGTCTGTGTGGAGTTTGCACATTCTCCCCGTGTCTGCGTGGGTTTCCTCCGGGTGCTCCGGTTTCCTCGCACAGTCCAAAGATGTGCGGGTTAGGTTGATTGGTATGAAAAATTGCCCCTTAGTGTCAGGGGGACTGGCTAGGGTAAGTGCATGGGGTTATGGGGAAGGGGCCCGGGTGGAATTGTAGTCGGTGCAGACTTGATGGGCTGAACGGCCTCCTTCTGCGCTGTAGGATTCTATGATTTTCATCACTGCTGGAAATGGTCAACAGGGCCAAGAAGACATGGGAAAGACTTCTTTATAAGTTGTTTGATCTATCCTGACCCATAGATTACTGTTCCATCAGGGTGAATATTTGCAAGCGGATTTTTAATCCTTTCAAGGGATTTCAAGTCTGTCTGTAGACAAAACCATTCAATCACGAGAAGTTCACATCAGCTTTTCAACATCTGGCGAGAAATGAATGGATGTCCCACCCCAGAGTTTCTCAATCCTGAGCTGCTGGGGGTTCCATCCGTCACGTGTTGCGGCTCAGCATACCCTTCAGACCTGTGTGAACCTGTACCTCCCTGAAGCATCTCTGCTTGTGGATCAAGCTCTGTTTTATGTTGGATCATCAGGGTATAGAGCGCCTGTCCTGCAGGCATCTGCATTCTTCACCTTTTCACCTGAACAAAATTCATTTTGGAACAAAAATGTTCAGCATCAGACAGAGGACAGGAGAGAAGACACAGGCTTCCTGTCAAACACAGAACACCAGTCTGCCTTTCTCATTCCGATCGGCCTCTGAATTCTGCGTTATATCAACATTCCCGGTTCTTCCTTTGTGTTGGGGGGCTGGATTTTCAATGCAGAGTCAGGAATCCAGCACCCAGATGAATTCTGTGACTCGCTCCTGTGCCTGAGCTGTGTCGCAGTTGCACTCCAGTTTTAAATTTAAATGGTCTAATTGGCCAAAGGGGGGTTGGGGGGGGGGGGGGGGGGGAGCGGGGGGAGAGTGGTTTGGTGCCCAATTAGAAGTGCCGACCTGCAGAAAGGAGCTGCCTGTCTGTCGCTGGTGGCAAACGCAAATGTCAGCCATGTTGGGGGCAGCTGCTGCCTTGCTGATTTAAGCCGGCAACTCCTGGGAAGAGGAAAGAGGCGAACATAGGCTTGCACGACAGACCAGGAGCGCTGTTGTGCTTGTTGATTCTATTTGTTGAAACTTTGACCACTGCAAATAAAGTTATTTGGGCCCCCGGTGAATCCAACAGCTGAGCACCAACATGCACAAGACTGGACAGACATTCTGCTTTGCTCCAGCCTCCTTAGAAAGTTCCCTAAAGAATTTAAGGAGCTGTTAATTGTTGTCAGGCACCTTGCCCCCTCCCTCCCACCCCCCCTTCCCTCAGTCTCTCTGAAAATCTGCCTCGGAGTCATCAGCATCCCAACATGACCTCTGGGACCGTGATTTTCAGTGTCCTTCCATAGTATGTCCTGATGCCAAATCTGGCCCATGGTATGTTCATGATTCCTTAACATTCCCGTTCCTTCCTTAGTATCATTAACCTGGTTCAGTTGGTAGCACTCCAATCCACTCCAAGGTAGCATGGTGGCACAGTGGCTAGCACTGCTGCCTCACAGTGCCAGGGACCCGAGTTCAATTCCGCCCTGGGTTGACTGTGTGGAGTTTGCACATTTTCCCATGTCTGCATGGGTTTCTTGCGGGTGCTCTGGTTTCCTCCCACAGTCCGAAAGATGTGCTGGTTAGGTGGATTGGCCATGCTAAATTGTCCCTTAGTGTTCAAAGATGTGCGCAGTAAGAAGTCTCACAACACCAGGTTAAAGTCCACCAGGTTTATTTGGAATCGTGAACTTTCAGTGATTCCAAATAAACCTGTTGGACTTTAACCTGGTGTTGTGAGACATCTTACTGTACACACCCCAGCCCAACGCCAGCACCTCTCACAATGGGGTATTGCCAAGCTAAATCCTGAATTGATTGTGTGCTGTCCCAGCCGAGTTATTTTAACGATCTGCTGCCGGCATTCTTTTCCACCCAAAGAAAAGCTTAGTTTCTGATTCCTAGACATGGTTTGGAATGCAATTAATCAGTCATATTGGCAATACCTCATTGTTAGGGGAATTAGCGGGATAAATATGTGGGCTTACGAGGATAGGGCAGGTGGTGGGCCTGGGTAAGATGCTCTGCCAGAGAGTTGATAACGTCTACTGAAATATCCCTGCAGTGTCTGAGAGATTCCTGAATTGTAAGAGGTGTCATTTTTCCAGAAGTGGATGTAAAAGGTCCTGTAGCTATATAAAATGAAATGCAGGGAGTTCTTCTGGTGTCATAGAAACAGGAATAGGCCATTGAGCCCATTTACCTGCTCCACCATTTAATATGATCATGGCTGAATGGAGGGGCGGCACGGTAGCACAGTGGTTAGCACTGCTGCTTCACAGCTCCAGGGACCTGGGTTCGATTCCCGGCTTGGGTCACTGTCTGTGTGGAGTTTGCACATTCTCCTCGTGTCTGCGTGGGTTTCCTCCGGGTGCTCCGGTTTCCTCCCACAGTCCAAAGATGTGCAGGTTAGGTTGATTGGCCATGCTAAAAATTGCCCTTAGTGTCCTGAGATGTGTAGGTTAGAGGGATTAGTGGGTAAATATGTAGGGATATGGGGGTAGGGCCTGGGTGGGATTGTGGTCGGTGCAGACTCGATGGGCCGAATGGCCTCTTTCTGCACTGTAGGGTTTCTATGATCTATGACCTCAAACCCTTTTACCCACACCATCCCCATAACCCTGGCAGTTAACTGTCAGCCACCATCAACTAGTGCATTTCTGCCCAACCAACACCAGAAGCAGCCATATTGTTTTCCAATTGTGGGATCTTGCTGTGTACAAACTGGTTGCTTATCTGCCAATAAAGGATTGGTACAAATGCTGACCTTGCCAGTGTTGCCCACATCCCACCACAGAATTTTGAAAAGTAATCGTGACCACACTTCTGTAAGTAATTCCGCGGATATGAAATGCTTTGAAACATCACACAGGTTCAGTCTGGGTGATAATTTTAACCTATCTGTTGGCTTGTTGGGGCATCAAGAAGGAATGGTTTATTTGAATTGATTTATATTGTCACATGTATTAGTATACAGTGAAAAGTATTGTTTCTTCCACGCTATACAGACAAAGCATACTGTACATAGAGAAGGCAAGGAGAGAGTGAAGAATGTAGTGTTACAGTCATAGCTTGGGTGTACAGAAAGATCAACTTAATGCAAGGTAGGTCTGTTCAAATGTCTGATGGCAGCAGGGAAGAAGCTGTTCTTGAGTTGGTTGGTACGTGTCCTCAGACTTTTATACCTTTTTCCTGACGGAAGAAGGTGGAAGAGAGTATGTCCGAGGTTCATGGGGTTCTTGTATATGCTGGCTGCTTTTCCGAGGCAGCGGGCAGTGTAGACAGAGTCAACGGATGGGAGGCTGGTTTGCGTGATCGATTGGGCTTAATTCACAACCCATTGTAGTTCCTTGTGGTCTTGGACAGAGCAGGAGCCATACCAAGCTGTGATACAACCAGAAAGAATGCTTTCTATGGTGCATCTGTAAAAGTTGGTGAGAGTCGGAGCTGAGATGCCAAATTGGCATAGCCTCCTGAGAAGATAGAGGCGTTAGTGGGCTTTCTTAACTATAGCATCAGCATGGAGGGACCAGGACAGGTTGTTGGTGTTCTGGACACCTAAAAACCTGAAGCTCTGGGCCATTTCTACTTTGTCCCCATTGCTGTAGATGGGGGCATGCCCTCCTCTATGCTTCCTGAAGTCGATGACAATCTTCTTCATTTTGCTGACATTGAGGGAGAGATTATTGTTGCCGCACCAGTTCACCAGATTCTCTATCTCATTCCTGTACTCCGTCTCATCATTGTTTGAGATCTGACCCACTACGGTGGTGTCACCAACAAACTTGAAAATCGAGTTGGAAGGGTATTTTAACTAATATAATATAAATTCAAGATAATGGTCAGACCGAACATATAGAAAAATCTTCTCTTTTCTCCTCCCTGCTCCAACTGAGGTTCCTCCCCATCCCAAGATGCTTACGCTTGCTCCCGATAGATTTGGCTTCCCACGCTGTCTCTCCATAGGGTCCAGTCCACTCATGTGGCCTAGTGGGATCGTCCCCTTAAAGGAGCCATGTTACCACATTTTCTCATCAGGAAACTGAAATGCTGGGTGAAATCGAATAAAATTGGGTGGCTGAATCAATGCGGTAAGTGCCTCGCTGGCAAATTAGGCTGAAATGAAGAAAGAACTTGCATTTGTATAGGACCTTTCAGAACTTTGTGGATAAGCCAGTGCACTTCACATAGCCAATGAAGTACCTTTTGAAGCATAGTGACTGTTATAATATAGGAAACATGATGGCCAATTTGCGCACAGCAAGCTCCCATATACAGCCGTTTGATAAATGACTCGATGAACTGTTGAATTTCAAATAATACTTGGCACTTGTCAGCCACCATCAACTGGTGCATCCTCCATGGCAACAACCATACCAGTCATCACTCCCTTCTCATACAGTATAGATCTGTTGATTTTAAATGTTGACCTGGACACCAGGCAGGACTATATCTGTTTGATGGGGCCTTGGTTTAATATCTCATCAGGAAGACAGCACCTCTGACACTACAGCACTTCCTGCTCCACGGTTAGAATTAAAACTCAATAGCTGGAATTTTCCGGCCGTTCACGCCAGTGGGATTTTCCCATCCCACTGCAGTGAACAGGGATGTGTCTTGTTGCCAGAATCCCCGTCTTGGCTGCAGTGGGACCATGGCGTGAACGGGTGGTAAGATTGCGTCCAATGTTTCTAATTGGCTGCCAGTGAAAATGGATCAGTGTAAAAGCTGTGTCAGTTTGAGGATAAATTCCGAAATCTGGGGGAGGAGATAACATTAGTTCTTCACTAAAATAAATGAGTCTGGCTGTCACACCGTGCTTTCAGTAGGATTTTTGCTGGATTATTGGTTGTATTGTAAGGTGTCAGATAATGAAATCATGTCTTGCTTTGCCCTCAGCATGCCTTGGAAATTCATCATTGAAAGAATGCAGAATCTGTCAAAAATTACTCAGTCCATTTCAAATAACTTGTCATTTCATCTCCACTCAGCAATAACCAAGCTTGACAGCTTTTATCTCCCGGCCATTCAGCTGTCAATTAGACTTGCAGAGAATTGGCCCAATATTATTCCAACACTGCAGATAAATACCACACTCAGTCACTCCCAAAGGAAACATTGCGACATTTTGCTTTGTATTAACTCCTGTTCTTTAACCTGTGACATGCCAAACCTTTCCTCCTCACCCCATTCTCACTTTGGAGAAAGAATACAGATGTATACAGGGGGCCTTTCACATTCGCAATGTGCCAAAGCACTGCACCATCACTTTTGAAGTGTAGTTCCTGCTGTAATGTTGGCAAACCTGTTGATCCGCAATGTGGTGTGTACCCTGATCGCCTGTTTTTCTTTTATTTATTTGATTTGATTTATTATTGTCACATGTATTAGTACACAGTGAAAAGTATTGTTTCTTGCGCACTATACAGACAAAGCATTCCATTCACAGAGAAGGAAAGGAGAGAGTGCAGAATGTAGTGTTACAGTCATAGCTAGGGTGCAAAGAGAGATGAACTTAATGCGAGGTAGGTCCATTCAAAAGTCTGACAGCAGCAGGGAAGAAGCTGTTCTTAAGTCAGTTGGCACATGTCCTCAGACTTTTGTATCTTTTTCCCAGCGGAAGAAGGTGGAAGAAGGTATGTCTGGGATGCATGGGGTCCTTAATTATGCTGGCTGCTTTGCCGAGGCAGCGGGAAGTGTAGACAGAGTCAGTGGATGGGAGGCTGGTTTGCGTGATGGATTGGGCTTCGTTCACGCCTTTTGTAGTTTCTTGCGGTCTTGGACAGAGCAGGAGCCATGAGGGATAACACCTCGGCTCTTTTTCAAAATAGCTTCATGGGAATTTTCACATCTGTCTGGAAGGACAGAGGGGACTTTGAATCCCTTTTCCACCCAAAAGACAGCAGCTTCAACATGCAGAGGACCAGAGCGACCTTGGGGTGCATGTCCATAGAATCCTGCAGACAGCAGGACAGGTAGATAAGGTGGTTAAGAAAGCAAGTGGGATACTTGCCTTTATTAGCTGAGGCATTGAATATAAGAGCAGGGAGGTTATGCTCAAGTTCAGAAGGAACAGGAATGGCCTCCTTCTACAGTGTAGAAGGAGGCCATTCGGCCCATCAAGTCTGCACCGACCACAATCCCACCCAGACCCTATCCCCATAATCCCATGCATTTACCCTAGCTAATCCCCCTGACACGATGGGGCAATTTAGCATGGCCAATCCACCTAACCCGCTCCTCTTTGGATTGTGGGAGGAAACTGGAGCACCCGGAGGAAACCCACGCAGCCACAGGTAGAACTCCACAAATACAGTGACCCAAGCTGGGAATCGAACCCGGGTCCCTTGCATTGTGAGAACATAAGAACATAAGAAATAGGAGCAGGAGTAGGCCATCTAGTCCCTCGAGCCTGCCCCGCCATTCAATAAGATCATGGCTGATCGGATAGTGGTTTAGTTCCACTTACCTGCCCGCTCCCCATAACCCTTAATTCCCTTATTGATCAGAAATCTATCTACCTGTGACTTAAACATATTTAACGAGGTAGCCTCCACTGCTTCAATGGGCAGAGAATTCCAGAGATTCACTACCCTCTGAGAGAAGAAGTTCCTCCTCAACTCTGTCCTAAACTGACTCCCCCTTATTTTGAGGCTGTGTCCTCTCGTTCTTGTTTCCTTTCTAAGTGGAAAGAATCTCTCTGCCTCTACCCTGTTTAGCCCCTTCATCATCTTATATGGGTCTATAAGATCTCCCCTCAGCCTTCTAAACTCCAACGAGTACAGGCTCAATCTACTCAATCTCTCCTCACAAGCTAACCCCCTCATCTCCGGTATCAACCTGGTGAACCTTCTCTGTACTCCCTCCAATACATCCTTCCGCAAATAAGGGGACCAAAATTGCACACAGTACTCCAGTTGCGGCCTCACCAGTGCCTTGTACAGTTGCAGCAAGACCTCCCTGCTTTTATACTCCATCCCCTTCGCGATAAAGGCCAACATTCCATTTGCCTTCTTGATTACCTGCTGCACCTGCAAACTGAGTTTTTGCGATTCATGCACAAGGACCCCCAGGTCCCTCTGCACAGTAGCAAGTTGTAATTTTTCACCATTTAAATAGTGCTAACCACTGTGCCATCATGCTGAGTTGTACAGAATGTTGGTTAGGCCACAGTGGAGTACAGTGTGCAGTTCCGGTCACCTCACTATAGGAAGGATGCGATTGCACTCGAAAGATGTTTCCTGGGCTGGAACATTTCTCTTATGAAGAGAGGCTGGATAGGCTGGGGTTGCTTTCCGTAGAGCAGAGTAGGTTGAGGGCACATGATCAAGATGTACAAAATTATGAGGGACATAGGATAGGACCAGAAACTCAACTGGACTAACCACATAAACACAGTGGCTACAAGAGCAGATCAGAGGCTAGGAATACTGCGGCGAGTAACTCACCTTCTGACTCCCATCTACAAGGCACAAGTCAAGGATGTGATGGAATACTCTTCACTTGCCTGGATCAATGCAGCTCCAACAACACTCAAGAAGCTTGACAACATCCAGGACAAAGCAGCCCTGCTTGATTGGCACCACATCCACTCCCTCCATCACTGATGTTCAGTAGCAGCAGTGTGTACTATCTACAAGACGGACTGCACCAAAGATCCTTAGACAGCACCTTCCTCACGATCACTTCCAACTAGAAGGACAAGGGCAGCAGGTACATGGGAACACCACCACCTGCAAGTTCCCCTCCAAGTCCCGCACCATCCTGACTTGGAAATATATCGCCGTTTCTTTGCAGTCACTGGGTAAAATTCCTGGAATTCCCTCCCTAACGGCATTGTGGGTCAACCCACAGCACGTGGACTACAGCGATTCAAGAAGGCAGCTCACCATCACCTTCTCAAGGGCAACTAGGAAAGGGCAATAAATACTGGCCAGCCAGCGACGCCCATGTCCCACGAATGAATAAAAAAAAGAATGGTAAGGAGCAGGAGATTTAGAAAGACTGTAAGGAAAAGCCTTTTGACCCAGAGTGTGGTGGGAATCTGGAACTCACTGCCTGAAAGGGTGGTAAAGGTGGGAATCCTCACAACATTTAAGGAGCATTTAGATGAGCACTTGAAACACCATAGCATACAAGGCTCTGGACCAATTGCTGGAAACTGGGATTAGAATGGATGGGTGCTTGATGGCTGGCACAGACGTGATGAGCTGAAGGGCCTCTTTCTGTGAATCTTCCAGCTTCAGACTCCAAGTGGAGAATCGCATCGCTGATCCAGGGCTGATTTAGAGCTGAGATGGCTGGCTGTATGGTGTCTGCCTTTCCTCCAGCAATCCTTCCCAGCACTGCTTCCCAAGAACATGTTGCCCAACTCCCCCAGCTGCTTTCAAACTCATTCTGCCGGCTGCCCTTTTTAAAAGATCCTTTCAAGGAATGTGGACATTACCGGCAAGGCCAGAATTTGTAGCCCACCTTTCATTGTCCATAACATTGAACTGAGTGGCTTATTGGGCCATATCAGAGGGCAGTTAAGAATCAATTGCTATGCTGCGGGGGTCTGGAGTTACTTGTAGGTCAGACAGGTAAGGATGGTAATTTCCTTCCCTAAAGGACATTTGAGAATCAGATTTTATAACACTCAATCACAGATATCATGGTGAGGCTACAACACCTTTTCTGGATTTAATTCTTGTCCCCAATTTATTTGGTGACAGTTTTCCCAATGCTGGGAATTCAATGTGGGTATGGCCCACCTGATTCCCCCCCCCCCCCCCCCCCCCCGCACTCCATGCCCCGTCCCCTCCCCACCCTGCCATCATGCACCACCCCCCCACTCCCACATGCCCGCAGGTTCTGTTAAATTCCGCCTCTTGTCTCTCAGGCTGCCGGAGATTACTGCAGCAGCTGCTAGGCCCGAGGGAGCCAGCAGGCCCTCACAAATGATGAAAACCGCGCTGTTGTACAGAAAATGTCAAAACCGATTAATTCTGGAGCTTTGGGAATTGCAGTCAGGAATCTAGGTGTCCAAGCATCCCTGGGAATTTTTGGAAAGGATGTTTGTGGTCACTGATTAGGAACAGCGCAGGAATCTCTGTGTAAGCAGCTCATTTCCTAACCAGGAGAAAGCTGCAAGAAGCAAAGCCTTTTACAGCAATCCTGGACTGTGAGTCCCGCCATCGAGGCATTCTTTGAAAATGATACTCAGCTGACCCCATCAGTGCCGTAGTCAGCAATTCCCCCAAATTGCTAACATTGTATGAAGTAACAGATTCCATTACAATCCCACTTTCCCCCAGCAAACCCTCACCCTCTGCTCCATGACCACCCACCCCCATTCCCCAACCCCCTCCTACGCAACCCCCACCCCCCCTCCATGACCACCCACTCCCGTTCCCCACCCCCTCCTCTATGACCACCCATTCCCCACCCTCCCCCTAGACAACCCCCCTCCTCCATGACCATTCATTATCAATCATTAAAAAGTAACATTGGATAGTGTTAAACATATCAATGCTTCTTAAATTTCACCATTAAATTGCTTGTGAAGTGTTTACTTGGTCTTTCCCCGCGCCCCCCCCCAAATTTTAATAAAGGTGTTAACTCACCCCCCTCCTATGCAACCCCCCACTCCTCTCCTCCATGACCACCCACTCCCCTTCCCCACCCCCCTCCTATGAAACCCCACACTCCCCTTCTCCACCTCCCCACCTTCACCGCAACCTCACCAACTCCCCTTTCCCAGCTCCCTCCTATGCAACACCCCACTCCCTTCCCCATACCTCTCAGCTCCTCCGCAACCCACCACCCCTCCACCCCCAATCTTTGCCTCAATCCACCTACTCACCTTTCCCACCTCCCTAAATAACTCCCCCCCCCCCCAAATCCCTTGCCCACACCCTTCCTCCGCAACACCCCCCACTTCTCTTCCCCACATGCTCCAACTTCTCTTCCCCACCCTCCTCCCCATTTCCCTTCGCTGCAACACCCCCACCCCCTCTCCTCCACAACCCGTCCACTCCACTCCCCTTTCTTCCCCCCTGCCCCCAGTTTGTGTTGACGTTAGTTGGCACAATAAGAAAGGTCAAAGATCATTGGCAGATCAGGCAAGAACCGAGGTTAATGGCTTCGATTTTCCTGGCATTGTGGAGACTCCAGGGATATTCAAAAACAGCAAGTGGGACCCAGATCTGGTAGTCCTTCCCCCAATTCCCACAGTTCCTATTTCCACTGGGACTATTCCTGCAATCCCAAACACAGCAGGGCCTTTTGAACTCAGTGCTGAGTTTATACAGACCTTGTTTTCACTTGAGCAAGGGCCTTTCCTGTAACGCACGAGTGACGAATCTTTAGAGAAGTCAAAAATGTTCTTGAAAGATTAGGTCTGTAGAACTGTCATGCTGTTAAGTTATTTAATTGACCAGCCCTTTAAAAATTATCTAGTGACCTCTGTAATAGGTGTTCAAAAATGTACTTAATCACTATATGGTTCCTGAGGCCTGCCCATTATAGATGCTGGGTGAGTTGGAAGGGACGTTAGAAGGTAGGTGGGACATCATGATTTGGCACTAAGTTACTGTAGGGATTATATGGAGCCATGGGGGGGGGGGGGCGGAATTGGGGGGGGTGGGGGGGGGGGGTGCATGGGTTGGCCTGGTTGGCTGTGTGTGCATGTGGTATGGAGTGAGGTGGGTGAGACGGTATGGGGGATAAGGGCTGAAGGGTCTAATGTTTAAGATAACAATGGGGATGAAGTCCCAGAGAATAGAAGCGAGCCTTTTAAACAGCCCCTCCAGCGGTCTCCAAACTGTGGGCCCGACTCCGTTCAGCGCCCACTGCCGCCCTCCCCTTACCCGAGACTGAAAATCCTGCCATTCGGGGGGACGTTTACCCAGGCGGATACAGGTGAGACAAGAAATTTCCCTCTGCCCAACTTGGGAGTGGAAATCCAGGCTCACTGAGCCTTCATCATTTCCAAACATCCTCCTGAAAGGTTAATCCTGTTTGTCGCTCCACAGACATCACCAGACCTGCTGAGTATTTCCAGCATTTTCTGTTTTTAATTTCACATTTCCAGCATCCGCAGTTTTGGGCTGGGGTTTTAGCCTGTGAGTCAGTTGGCTTTCACAGGCATGGGATGGTCATTGAGACAAATTATCAGATGGGTGATGGAGCCTTTGGAGTAGGCCCCAAGAGTTTGGAGCAGGAGAGAATAAAAAGGTGTTGGGGATGTGTGAGTCCCTGTAACTCCACACATTTCCCATGGCTAATCCATCTAACCCACACATCTTTGGACACAAAAATTTAGCATGGCCAATCCACCTAACCTGCACATCTTTGGACTGTGGGAGGAAACCGAAGCACCCGGAGGAAACCCACGCAGACACGGGGAGAATGTGCAAATTCCACACAGAAAGTGACCTGAGGCTGGAATTGAACCTGGGTCCCTGGCGCTATGAAGCAGCAGTGCTAACCACTGTGCCACCATGCTGTCCCATCACCACCTTCTCAATGGCATTGAGTAATGGGCTATGTTACCAGCAGCATTCACTATCCAAGAAATAGGTTGAACAGGAAGATAGCTGGCACGTTGATGGCAAGCACATCTGTCTAACGCGGTCCGCCTGCCCTGGGAAACACAAAGTTAGGGAAGCGAGTACTGGACGAATCGGCCACTTCAAGCAGCCAATGAACGTGAGAAATGTGTTCGTCTTTGAACTGGTTATAGCAATGTGTATCCTCGCGAGGCAAATGAAAACTCATTATTCGTGAGCAATGCGGATGTAATACATTCTGCCTCATTTTTAAAGAGCATCAATATCATTTATCACCAGCACCTGGGGAACCATTTGTAATCACTTTAGATGAGTGCTCACGTGGATTGTTACAGCAAGTTTCTTATTCCTTTTTCCTTTGATCCCTCAGCAACTTGGCAAATGGGGGTCAGAGTATCGGTGTGTGATGTTATGACAGTCCCTGACACACACACTCACTGAGTGTACCTCCTTCACTGGGAGTGAGGGGTTCCAGTATATGTCCTCGTTTTACGAGGCACTACATTACTCTGGGATGCTTAGCAAACCCGCCTCCATTTTATCCTTCATCTCATTTCCAGCTTCTCTATCTATTGCCCCAGCTCAGGGCCCCTTCACGGCAGCGACACCTTGTTTGTTGCAGCTTGTCCATAGAATCCCTACAGTGCAAAGGAGGTCTTCTGGCCCATCAGGCCTGGACCGACAACAATCCCACCCAGGTCCTATCGCCGTAACCCCACATATTTACCCTGCTAATCCCCCTGACACTAAGGGACAACTTAGCATGGCCAATACACCTAACCTGCACAGCTTTGGACTGTGGGAGGAAACTGGAGCAACCGGAGGAAACCCACGCAGACATGGGGAGAATGTGTAAACTCCAGACAGATGGTAACTCAAGGTCAGGATTGAACCCAGATCCCTGGCATTGTGAGGCAGCAGTGCTGAACACTGTGCCACCGTGCCACCCAAAAGTTGGAGTGGAGATCTCCCATCAAGGATCCCTTTACCAGTCTTGAGTGGTGTTGCGTCGATGGAAGAATTTGCGAGGAACAGTCCAGCACTGGGGTTACCAACTCTTGTTGGACATATTGCTGATGGTATCGCCACAGGAATGCCCACCTTCAACTGCTCTGAGCCCACACTCAGACCACTGGTCACCAGAACAACCACCTTCATGTGGAAACACCCATTGAGAAGCAAACAGACTCGATTGGATGATTCTTGGCTGTCAATCAAAGAGTTTCTCCAACCCAACCTCCGGCCCATCTCTAATATTTTTAGAACGGATAAACAAGTGTGTTCAAAGAAAATAAAAGACAATTAATTTTCCTCCAGTTACTGGAAGCAGTGTCCAGGAAATTAATGTTTAATCGACCCTGGAGAAATTGGCAACTCCATTCAGGTCCCAGGAGAGCCCGAGGGGGTCATATTCCAGTTGTGGATGTCAGACGACAGCCAGGATGATCCTGTCCAGTAGATTTATATTGTTTTGGAACAACATAACCCTAGCTGGCTGAACGAGAGAGCCTGCGGGGCTATTGGGAGTGATCGCTCTGATTTACCTTCCTGCTGTCATCTTGCTTCTCCCTCAGTTTCCTCTGTAATTATTGAGCATGTGTCATCATTTCGAGAGTTCAAGTGGCTGACTGCATGTCCCGTAGCAGACATTTCTGAAGTTATTGAAGGTTACCCACCTCGCTCCTTGGTGCAAATGAGACTGGGACTATAGTCAGGAGGTGTTTCTTTTTCTCTTTATGATGCTAAGGCCCAGGCTGAGGTCTTTATTCTTTGAGGTTGCTTTCAGATGCTTTTAAGTTATTTTTCTTTAGTTGGGATGGTGCACGTCTAATTAACAAAATAAGACATCTCCGATTTAGCCAGAGTTTGAAAGCCAGCACGGTGGCACAGTGATTAGCTTTGCGGTCTATGTCTACCTTTGCGACAGGAGGCCCCCAAGATAGGGAAAATTGGTTTGCGTTTTCCAGGATCTTTCTGTTGATGTTAATTGACAGGGGAAGATATAGTGATGTGGGAACTGGTTGGAAGAGGGCCTCAGATTTCTGGGTGTTTAGTGAAAGGCCCATCTTCTCACATGCTTCTTAGATTGGTTTTCCTCAATATCAGCCACTAAGTGAAACTAGCAGCACGTTGGCACAGTGGTTAGTGCTGCTGCCTCATGCCGGGGAGGTGGGTACGATTCCGACCTTGGGTGACTGCCTGTGTGGAGTCTGCACGTTCTCCCCATATCTGCGTGGGTTTCCTCCAGGTGCTCCAGGTCCTCCCACAGTCCAGCAGGTGAAGTGCAGCATTTGCAGCAAGTAGAATGGAGAGCATTGTTGTTATAATGACGCAGCCTTGGACGACCCCAGTTTTTGCTGAGATAGGGTTTGTCGGATTGGAGAGAATCACGGCTTGCATGTCACTGTGGAGCAGCCAGAAGATTGTGACCAATTTTGGAAGCCGTCCTAATTTGAGGATACTCCATAAGCCTTCCTGGTTTAGAGCTTTTATGAAGTCAAAAATAAGCCATGTATGGAGGCTGGCGCTGGGTCAATCTCCCTAACAGCACTCTGGGTCTACCTACAACTCGAGAATTGCAGCAGTTCAAGAAAGCAGCTCACCACCTCCTTCTCAAAGGCAACTAGGGATAGGTAATAAATGCTGGCCTGGCCAGCGACGCCCACATCCCGTAAAATGAATTCTAAAATAAATTGCCGTGCAGTGACAATCATGTCTGTGGTTCCTCTCGCTTGGTCAAAAACCACATTATCTGATGATCTACCTCCATCAACCTGACCCCCAAACAACGGAGACAACAGAAGCTACGATGAAAGAAAAGTAACATTGAAGTTCTCAAAGGCCCTACTCAAGGCAGCCCTTCTCAGTTGATGCCTCGCTGCCAATTTCCCAACCTTCATTCACCAGGATCAACAGTGTGCCCACCCTGCCTGATAAACCCGAGAGACCCTGGTCCCGGAAACATCATGACTCAATTTTCAAATTCACTGACGACACCACCGTAGTGGATTGGATCTCAAACAATGATGAGAGTACAGGAAAGAGATCGAGAATCTAAGTGAACTAGTGCGACGACAATAATCTCTGCCTCAATGACAACAAAACAAAGGAGATTGTCATCGACTCCAGGAAGTGTAATGGAGAACATGCCCATGTCTACATCAATGGGGACGAAGTTGAAATGGTCGAGAGCTTTAAGTTTTTTAGGTGTCCAGATCACCAACAACCTGTCCTGGTTCCCCCCCCCATGCTGACACTATAGTTAAGAAAGCCCACCAATGCCTCTACTTTCTCAGAAGACTAAGGAAATTTGGCATGTCACCTATGGTTCTTTCTGGTTGTATCACAGCTTGGTATGGCTCCTGCTCTGCCCAAGACCACAAGGAACTACAAAAGGTCATGAATGTAGCTCAATCCATCACGCAAACCAGCCTCCCATCCACTGACACAGTCTATACTTCCCGCTGCCTCGGCAAAGCAGCCAGCATAATTAAGGACCCACGCACCCCGGACATTCTCTCTTCCACCTTCTTCCATCGGGAAAAAGATACAAAAGTCTGAGGTCACATACCAACCGACTCAAGAACAGCTTCTTCCCTGCTGCCACCAGACTTTTGGATGGACCTACATTAAGTTGACCTTTCTCTACACCCTAGCTATGACTGTAACACTACATTCTGCACTCTTTCCTTTCCTTCTCTATGAATGGTATGCCTTGTCTGTATCGCGCGCAAGAAACAATACTTTTCACTTTATACTAATACATATGACAAAAATAAATCGAGTCAAATCGAAGACTGACTGGATATAAATGAGCTAGAGATGGTGGACCTTATCGAGCGTAAGCGCAAGACCTTTGCAGACTGGAAATTCACCACACCTCAGGAGAAAAGCAACCATCCTGCAGACATGGAAAGGCAACAGTACAGCATAAACCCATGACAAAGAGTAGAAAGAACACTCAAGATCCAACAATTCGTGGATACCAATGGTGTGTGATTTCTTCAGCATTGTCAAGACTATTCTTGGCCCTAGAAGTGGGTCCCATTGAGACTCAGCATGGAACGGAGGCAGGAGGACAGTCAGGGCTCATCAGAGTGAATATTTTGAAGAACTCGTCAACTGAGACTCTGGGAATTTTCCGGCCGCGCTCGCCCCAAGACCAGAAAATCCCGCCCGAGATCAACGGACTTTTGCATAGTCTGTGTCCGGCCCGCTACAATTCCGGTGGCGGGTGGGACAGGAAAATTCCGCCCTCTGTCTTTGACTTGAACATCCTCAACCCCATTCCTCAATACCCCGTCCAGCTCAGTGTCCATCCAGAGCAAAGTTGAGAAAGGCAGCTAAGAAAAAAACAACAAAACCCTTGGGACAGATGGAACCACTGCTGCAATTCTGAAGCACAGCAGAGATACACTCCCGACATGGCCGTCTCTCATCTGGGCAGAAGAGCGTTGGCTGGGGGATCTCGGGGACATTACGATGGTGACTATATTCAAGAAGGGAGAAGAAGTCCAGTTGTAGTAAGTAGAGGGGAGTCTTCCTGCTGTCGACCACACAGAAAATCATTGGAAAAATCCCCCTCAACCACCTCCTCCCGATGGTTAAGGAATACTGATTCTCTGAGTAAGGGAGCCAATCAGTTCAGGAAATTGGAGGTTCAATTGTCGATCTGTACTGACGAGCAGAGTTGCACAAAAGAACCCTGATAGAGAGAGGAAAAGTCAGGTGTGATTCCACTGGTTTTCTGCATTTGCTGTGCGTGACATTGGATATTAATAGTGATTTCTTCCATGATTGAATGGTTAGGCTCATATCTGAATAATGATCAATTGAGCAAGTGCAACAAGTGGTTTAAGCACACTGACTCTGTGTAGGATGAAAGTTCCTTTATTCCACCGGTATCAAAACTGTGTAACTTGTCAAAAGGAAGTGTAACTCCAAGAAAACAACTATTTACAGAGAATATTTACCACTGACGCTCCAAATCTCTGTCCTCGTCTGGCCTTGCATTCTCAAGATGTGGAGATGCCGGCGTTGGACTGGGGTAAACACAGTTAAGAGTTTTAACAACACCAGGTTAAAGTCCAACAGGTTTATTTGGTAGCAAATGCCATTAGCTTTCGGAGCGCTGCTCCTTCGTCAGATGGAGTGGAAATGTGCTCTCAAACAGGGCACAGAGACACAAAATCAAGTTACAGAATACTGATTAGAATGCGAATCTCTACAGCCAAGCAGGTCTTAAAGATACAGACAATGTGAGTGGACGGAGCATTAAGCACAGGTTAAAGAGATGTGTATTGTCTCCAGACAGGACAGCCAGTGAGATTCTGCAAGTCTAGGAGGCAAGCTGTGGGGGTTACTGATAGTGTGACATAAACCCACCATCCGGTTTAGGCTGTCCTCATGTGTGCGGAACTTGGCTATCAGTTTCTGCTCAGCGACTCTGCGCTGTCGTGTGTTGTGAAGACTTGCATTCTCAATGCAGCATTCACCAGGTGTGTTCAGACTTGTCCTCTGCCCAGCTCCTGGCTGCAATCCTGCTCTCGAATCCATGAGACTTCTCAGACTTGGAAGTGCGGCCAGTCAGTCTGACTCTTTAGCCACCCTCACCGGCTTCAACCTGTCCTCAGTTCATGCCACTCACAAGTCCTGGCTTTGTCCAGACTGCTTTCTCCCTCGTCTCACGGCCTCTGGCTCTGCCCCTCAGCTTGTCAAGGACATTTCTCCCTGCAGGGAGGTTCCTCTATTCAGTGCACTCCCCCAGCATCACCACCTGCTGCTGGGGGCCCCTCTACAGAAGTATCTGAGATGTGCGACAGCCCAAAAGACTGTCTTAAAACAAAGAGTAAACGACACCAGGAAAAGATGGGAAGGGAAATCAAGCAGGTTTCTTACTTTTAAGGGCGGCACAGTGGTTAGCACTGCTGCCTCACAGCACCAGGGACTTGGGTTCGAATCCCGCTTGGGTCACTGTCTGTGCGGACAGTCTACACATTCTCCCTGTGTCTGCGTGGGTTTCCTCCGGGTGCTCCGGTTTCCTCCCACAGTTCGAAGGACGTGCTGGTTAGGTGGACTGATCATGCTAAATTCTCCCTCAGTGTATCCGAACAGGCGCCGGAGTGTGGTGACTAGGGGATTTTCACAGTAACTTCATTGCAGTGTTAATGTAAGCCTACTTGTGATACTAATAAAATAAACTAAACTAAACCATAGCAACATATCTCATCTTGGCCACTGAGGTGTCCAAACAATTGCCTGAAAAGGAAACACTGGTTGGTGTTTGGGTAGCGCAGTGACTGAATGACTTGTCCTGGGCTCCATTTTGCACAAATTGACTGCAGAATTCTCATTTTTGATGGTTGCAAAGGGCAGAAAAGAAAGGGGTGAATTGAGAAAGTTTCTTGGTTCCTGCAGATCACTGGCTAAGAAGCAGCACTGGAGGAGTGTCTCACTGGGAAAAGGCAAAAGGACCAGCCAGTCTCCAATGACGAAATCTCACTCCAGCTCAGTGGAGGTGAGGGGATCCTCTGAGGCAATGTCGAGGGAGCTTTATATTGCCTCATACACCATTTGAACTGGAGTTAATGGGTGCTTGATGGGTGGCAATGAGTTCTTACCTTCAACAATAACATCCTTCCTCCCTTCACACACTCATTCACACATTAAAAACTCAAGATCTGAAAATGTTACTGATCCCCTGTTGGGAAGGGGGTGGAGGGGTGGGATGTAGTCTGGATAAACACAAGTTCAACAATTTACTTACAATTTCTCTGGGAATCTGTACGGTTTAAAATTCGGCACCACACTAATTGTTTACTTAGCTTCCAGTAAAAGTGCAGGAACTGCCTTATCTTTAGGAGAGCTGTGATTATTCCAACTGGGAACTGTTCCACACTGAGCTTCCAGATAGCACTGCGGTCAGCATCTACTCTTTTGTTCATACAGAAACTGGCTGAAGCGATACTGCTTTAACGGAAACCTCAGCCAATGAATGAAAACTTCTGCCCTTGAAATACAACTGGATCTGTCATCTCCCAAATTGAGAGAGGACTTCCTGTCACTTTGCGGTGGTTATCTTGAAAAATTTGCTGTACATTCCGACGAGCTTTGAATGTTTTTAAGGATAAACTAGCTAGATTCGAGATTAACAATGGGGAATGAGAGGTTATTGAGGGTAGGCAGGAATGTGGGATTGAAGTTACAATCAGATCAGCCATGATCTTATTGAATGGGGAAACAGGTTCGAGGGGCTGAGTGGCCTACTCCTTCTCCAAATTCCTCTGTGATCAATCATAGATTCATACAATCCCCACAGTGCAGAAGGAGGCCATTTGGCTCATCAACTCTGCACCGACAACAATCCCACCTAGGCCCTATTCCCGTAACCCTACATATTTACCCCACTAATCCCTCTAACTTACGCACCCCGGGACACTAAGGGACAATTTACCATGGTCAATCCACCTGACATCCTTGGAATGTGGAAGGAAACCAGAGCACCCGGAGGAAACCCACGCAGACACGGGGAGAACGTGCAGACTCTACACAGACAATGACCCAAGCCGGGAATTGAACCCAGGGCCCTGGTGCTGTGAGGCAGCAGTGCTAACCACTGTGCCACCGTCAGCCCTTACTTCCTTCCATCGGACAACCTGGCTCCATTCAGAGTGACAGGGATGTGTTGAAGTGTGAAAACTGCAAGTTTATTGGGCGTGATTTTAAAATGACCGGGATTAAACTGGAGTTTTCCTTCTTTCTGTATCCAATGGGGAGTTGCAGGCCGGGTGGGATTTTCCACGCACCCCGCCACATATCTCACGGTGACAGAGGCAGCTCTCCATTGGTCAGCGGCGGATCATGTGGTCTCGCTGTTGTCAATGGGGTTTCCCGTTGAACACACCCCCTAGCTGCTGGCGGAACAAGAAGATCCTGTCGACGTGAACGGCTGGAAAATTCCGGCCTCCGTTCCCTCTTGGAGAAGTTAGCAGGGGATTCCATCTGATGTGATGGGTTTGAAATGTTAAGGGCCTGCAGCACAGACACATTAATGTCTCAGCTCCCCCAGGGACTGTGATTTGATTCCTATCCACTGACGCCATTAGAAAGTGTGGTTTAGGGTTGGTGCTATTACCAACAAGTCAGACACAACTGACGTTCTGATTCCTGATACAATGGAAGCCTGAGTTTAATATCATCTTCACAGAAAATGTTTCAAAGGGAAAAACATTCTTATAACAGAGGAACGTCAGCAGAGAAGCGGACACCCCAAACTGTATTGAGTTTGGAGTCCAGTTAAGTTAGATCCCACCCCTCCTTGGCCTCTCTCCCCTGCCCCAAATCCCTTCCCACCCCCACCTGAAAATTGGGTGTGTCAAATGGAACGTTGGTTTTCAGCTATCAATTCCACAGGCTGATTTGAGTGATTAAGCTGGAGGTATTATGAATAATTTACACTTTATCCAACGGCCCGTGAATAAAGATGCATATAAGCACTCAGGTGCAGCAAGCGATTGGAAAGGCAAATGGTTGGCCTTCATTGCAAGAGGAGTCCAGTACAAGAACAAAGATGTCTTACTGTAGCTGTAAAGGGTCTTGGTGAGACCACATCTGGAGTATTGTGTGCAGTTTTGATCTTCATATCATAGAACAAGAGATTCGCTACAGTGCAGGAGAAGGCCATTTGGCCCATCGAGTCTGCACCAACTCTCCGAAAGAGCAGCTTACCCAGGCCCTTTCCCGTAACTCCACGTATATACCCAGCTAATCCCCTGAACCTACACATCTTGGGACACTAAGGGGCAATTTAGCATGGCCAATCCACCTAACCTGCACATCTTTGGAGTGTGGGAGGAAACCGGAGCACCTGGAGGAAACCCACGCAGAAAGAGGGAAAACGTGCAAACTCCACACGGACAGTGACCCAAGGCCGGAATTGAACCCTGGTCCCTGCCGCTGTGTGGCAGTGGTGCTAACCACTGTGCCACCCTTACCTAAGAAAAGAATGTACATGCCATAGAGCGAGTGCAGTGATGGTTCGCCAGACAGATTCCTGGGATGGCAGGATTGTCGTGTGAGGAGAGACTGGGCCTGTATTCCCTGGAAATTAGAAGAATGAGAGGAGATCTCATTGAAACGTGTAAAATTCTGACCGGGATGGACAGACTGGATGCAGGGCTGCTGTTTCCCCTGGATGGAGGGTCTAGAACAAGGAGTCACAGTCTCAGAATACTAGATAGGCTGTTTAGGACTGAGATGAGGAGGAACTTCCTCAGGGCGGTGAACCTGTGGAATTCTCAACCACAGAATGCTGTGGTGGCCAAGTCACTGAATATATTTCAGAAAATAGATAGATTTCTAGACTCTAAAGGTGTCAAGGAGTATGGGGAGAGTGTGGGAGTATGGTGCTGAGGTAGGGGATCAGCCATGATCATACTGAATGGCGAAGCAGGCTCAAAGGGCCGAATGGCCTACTCTTGCTCCCATTTTCTATGTTTCTAATACAAAATACAGAGAGAGTAGATAGAAACAGGTCATTTGCAGTGATTGTGAAGAAGGTATATGATTAAAGGAAGAGATTTCAAACATAGAATAAGAAAACTTTATTGCACCGAGGGTAGTGTGGTGGTGGAATGAATGACCAGTGTTAGTGATTGATGTAAGGAACAGGCCATGTTATTAACCTAGAGGTTCATCCCAGTTGCCAGTGAACTCGGAGACACTGATATTGTTGTTTTCCATCGCGAAGGAATTACTTTCCCAAAGCCAGACCCTGTCAACATGAGGCATAAACTGTAAATATTTGGAGAATGCTCATTAGGCCTGCTTTTTGTTATATATATTTGTTCTTTGATGGGACTTGGCCATTGTTGGCCAAGCCAGCATTTGTCTCCATCCCTAATGCTCTATAACTGAGTGGCTTCCTCAGCCATTTCAGAGAACAATCAAGAGTCAACCACATTGCTGTGGTTCTGGAGTCACATGTAGGCCAGACCAGATAAGGACAACAGATTTCCTTCCCTAAAGGACATTAGGTTTTTACAACAATCGATGATAGTTCCCTGGTCACCATTACTGAGACTAGCTTTTACATCCCTGATTTTATTCATTGAATTTCAATTTCACCAGCTGCCGTGGTGGGATTCGAACCTCATTAGCCTCGCCCTCTGGATTACTAATCCAGTCACATTACCACTGAGCCGCCGTCTCACCCAAATTTGTAGCAATGAATGATTCACTGTTAGCTCCAGGGATTGTGAGATGGAATGAGTTGTGTGGCGGGAGTGATATTTCGGGATGTATCCTTCAGCATTTGGTACCGGCAGTTGTACATCTCCTAAGGGCTGTGTTAGTACTGGACATCGAGACTGTATGAAGCTGTCTTTGGCCTGATTTTTCCATGACTGCAATCCAGTCAAATACGAGGTTAAAGCCACCGAAAGGGTGTCACGATGGCACAGTGGTTAACACTGCTACCCCACAGCGCCGGGGACGTGGGTTCAATTCCAGCCTCGGGTCACTGTCTATGTGGAGTTTGCACATTCTCCCCATGTCTGCGTGGGTTTCCTCCGGGTTCTCCGGTTTCCTCCCACAGTCCAAAGATGTGTGGGTTAGGTTGATTGGCCATGCCAAATTGACCCTGGTGTCAGGGGAATAGCAAGGTAAATATGTGGAGTTACAGGAATAGGGTCTGGGTGGGATTGTGGTCAGTGCAGACACAATGGGCCGAATGGCCTCCTTCTGCACTGTACGGATTCTATGAAAACCCAACCACATGAATGAGAAAAAAGCTCTAACCCATGGCCATTACCCCTCCATCATAGGTTGGGCCTAACTTCAATTCCCAGCTGGGGAATATGATGATAAAAAATCTTACTGTGAATGCTATATCATTAACTATAAACCTGGCCATCCTTTCAATTCCTTATGTTCATCCTCACCCTCACACAGAGACACCCGACATCACCCACACACCTCTGACCAGAGACACGTCACCTCTACGTCCTGACTGACCTCTTCATATTCTCCACAACCCGTCTATCACTTGATGCCTTTTCATCTTACCATGCGGGGATCCCCAGCAGAGGGGGCAGATCTCTGAGGTGCAGTGTTATGGTGTCCTCGTCTGAATCTGGGATTAAGCATCTCTGTTTCTGCCTCAGCACATCAGCTGTTGACACCCTCATCCAAACCTTTGTTACCTCTAAACTTGACCATCTGCCCATCTTTTACCTGCTATAGCTCGTCCAAACCTCTTACCCTTATCCTAACTCACACCAAGTCCCATTCACCCATCACTCCTTCGCTCACTGATCTTTTCCAGACCCCAGTCCACCAACACCTCCACTTCTAAGTTCTCACCCTTGTGTTCAGATTCTTCCAAGGCCATTGGAGGTGCCATCTTTGCAAGGAGATATTAAATTGCCACTTCAAGTGTGTCTTATCAGGTGTGAGGTCTTATGGGGTTATTTTGAAGAAGAACAGGACAGCTTTTACAGCAGTCCTGCCCCCTTTCATCCCTCAGCCAACTCCACCGAGAAAAACAGTAGTGTAGTCCTTATCACATTGCTACTTGTGCATGTGCAATGGTGTCCTCTAGCTGTCGTCAGCCGGCTTCCCAGCATGTATAGACTCTGTCCACCCACCCTACTGGCGTGAATCACACTTTGCCTCTTTTCTTTCTCTAAGTGGCATAAGATTTGAATCTTTCACCAACAAAATGGATTCTGTCCCGTTTGCAAGCTCATTTGGCACTTAGGATTTTTTTCTAAGATCGCCCCCACAGGCTTTTCCTGCTTTACAACAGTGTCTACACTTCAAGTTTTTAATTGGCTATAAAATGCTTTGGGATGACCAGGGGCGTGGAAAGTTCTCTAGAAATTCAAATCTTACTGTTTAAGGAAGGCCCAAACATGTCTTTCAAAGCAGGTGCAATCATTCTGGTAACTAGCCACTGAGGGCCTGAGTAAACTTCACACTGAGTGTCTCTGGTTTTGCCTCTCGCCCTTTAGGAGAGAAATGGTTCAAGCACCGGCTGACATACAAGATCATAAACTGGCCCCGGTACTTGGAGCCAAGCCGGGTGAAGGTGGCGGTGAGGACAGCCTTTGAACTGTGGAGCAACGTCTCGCCGCTGACCTTCTGGGAGGTGACTGATGGTCCTGCCGATATCCGCTTGGCGTTCTACCAGGGCGAGCACAATGATGGGATTGGCAACGCTTTCGATGGACCAGGTGCTGACTGCTGTCTCATCGTAAGATTTTTATTTAACACGCAGTCCTACTTAGTGTCCCGGGTTCAGCTCAGGGACCAGAGCCAGAGGGGGCGAGGAGGAGAAAGCTTTGACACAGTGAGCTTTTCATTGTCTGGAATACACTGCTTGAAAGGGTGGTGGAAGCTTCAGTAGTGACTATCAAAGGGCAATTGGGCATGTACGTAAAAAACAATGCTGGGCTACAGGTAAAGAGCAAAGGGGAGTGGGACTAGTTAGATAGCTCGTTCAAAGAGCTAGCATAGGCATGATGGGCTGAATGGCCAACAAGCCGATTCATTAGTTGCTCGACCAATATCACAACCCTAAACAGCATGGATCAATGGGACTGTTTGAAGAAGTTGACCCCAGTGTTTGCCTGAAAAGAGAGGAAAGATGGTTCTATCCAGTAACCCTCTGAAAGCTCATATGTCAGAGTCAGGAGATGGGATTCATCTCTGATGCCCATCACAGTCGAACAGCCTTCCCACAGTCACTGTCTCGGACAGGTCAGCAGATAAAGTTGAAGTGGGGTGTAAATTGGCTGCCGGTCCGTATACCTGAACAAGAGTCTGTCCTTTCAGGTAAGGAGAAGGGTGAGTGGAATTGGGTAAAGCATCGATTCAGGCCCCAAGGGGCTGGAACCAAACTGGATGAAAGGTTAGGTGCGGTTATTTAATATTTTGATCACTGAGATATTCAGGTAACCGTGTGGTTGTGAAATTCTGTTTAACTCTTCCTGGTGGGAGGATGGGTTTGAGATGATATTAAGATGATCGTTTAAGAAGCCAGGAAGAAATTCAAAGCCTTCGGTAGACAACTCCCTGCAGCTGTGGCCTTCACATCATAGGACAAATATTGAGGCTATTAAGAGTTTATGTTGGTTCATTCTGAGGCTGTCTGGCATGAGGAAATAGAATCATAGAATCCCTACTCCATGGACAGCACAATGGCACAGTGTTAGCACTACTGTCTCACAATGCCAGGGACCCGGGTTCGATTCCGGGCTTGGGTCACTGTCTGTGTGGAGTCCTCTGGTGCTCCAGTTTCCTCCCACAGTCCAAAAGATGTGCTGGTTAGGTGCATTGGCCGTGCTAAATTCTCTCTCAGTGTAGCCGAACAGGCGCCGGATTTTCACAGTAACTTCATTGCGGTATTAATGTAAGCTATTTGTGATACTAATAAATAAACTTTTAAAACTTTACAGTGCAGAAGGAGGCCATTCGGCCCATCGAGCCTGCACCGACAACAATCCCACCCAGGTCCTATCCCCGTAACCCCATGTATTTATCCTGCTAATCCCCCTGAGAACTAAGGGTCAATTTAGCACGGCCAATCCACCTAACCTGCACATCTTTGGATTGTGGGAGGAAACCAGAGCACCCGGAGGAAATCCATGCAGACTTGGGGAGAATGTGCAGACTCCACACAGACGATGACCTAAGGCTGGAATTGAACCAACAAAGTCTTGCAAAGTTGGGTAGTTTTCCTTTGGACAACACAGATGAGAGGGTGATTTGATGCCAGTAAGGCTCGGACAAGGTGGATGGAAACAGATTATTTGCAGAGGTTGAGGGGTCTAGAACGAGGAGAAGACGATTTGGACGGAGGACAGAACAAAGTTTTTCAAATGGTGTTTTAAAGGCATGGAGTTCACGTCCAGGCTTAGTGGTTGTGGCAGGAACAATGGGAGTGAATTTCCTTGCTGTTCTCCTGTGTGGCATTGGTAACTTTAGGTGGGATCTTCCAGTCCCGCTGCAGCATGTTTTCTGGCAGTGGAGGTAGCTCACCATTGGCATCTGGCAGGATTTTCCAGTCCTGCCAAAGCCAATGGCGTTTTGTGTGGCTCGCCTGTCCTGTCACCAGGGAACTCACTGCGGAGGGGCGGGTCACCTTTGGCGAGAACGGAAGATCCTGCCGGCGGAAAGTGCTGGAAACTCCTGCTCTTTGGAAGCATAGCAGAAACCCAGACTGGAGTTTTGACTGGCTCACCGCTCTTACCGCCACCAACCCCACCGAAACCACAGTGCCGGACAATTGCCCCGCCTCACCACCCCCCCCCCCCCCCCCCACCCCAACCCCACACCCCGTTAACAGGCAGAGATGGGATTCCCGCTAAATTCTTACCCAGGTTCCAGCTGGGAATTGGGAGAGGCTGGGATAAAATCAGTCCCCAAATATTAACACCCAGGAGTGGAATGGATGGCTGAACTAAAAGGGGGCAAGGAGTAGCAGGTGTTTGCAAACAGGGCGAGTGAATAATATCACAAGGATTTGCTCATGTGAAGGGTAAGCGGCAACACAGACAGATTAGGCCGAAAGGCCAGTTTCTGATTGGACACTGCATTAAAACCATGGGCTCAGAAGAGTTCAGTTATGAAGTCAGGTTGGAAAGACTGGGATCTTTCAACATTTATAGAAAAATAAGACATCATCTAAATAAGAAGTTTAAGATACTTCAAAGATTTGATTGGGTGGATAGAAACAAAGCATTTGCCCTGCTGAGGAGATTTCAGGACAAAGGGCGAGGAAGGTATAAAGAGGGAGACTTCAGTGGGGAGAGTGGGGGGAGAGACCCTTCCATCCAACACTGAGAGATCTGACCCGATCTCCATCCAACACTGAGAGATCTGACTCGATCTCCATCCAACTCTGAGAGATCGGACCCGATCTCCATCCATCACTGAGAGATCTGACTTGATCTCCATCCAACACTGAGAGATCTGACCCGATCCCCAACCAACACTGAGAGATCTGACCCGATCCCCAACCAACACTGAGAGATCTGACCCGATCCCCAACCAACACTGAGAGATCTGACCCGATCCCCAACCAACACTGAGAGATCTGACCCGATCTCCATCCATCACTGAGAGATCTGACCCGATCTCCATCCATCACTGAGAGATCTGACCCGATCCCCAACCAACACTGAGAGATCTGACCCGATCTCCATCCATCACTGAGAGATCTGACCCGATCCCCAACCAACACTGAGAGATCTGACCCGATCCCCAACCAACACTGAGAGATCTGACCCGATCCCCAACCAACACTGAGAGATCTGACCCGATCTCCATCCAACACTGAGAGATCTGACCCGATCTCCATCCATCACTGAGCGATCTGACCCGATCCCCAACCAACACTGAGAGATCTGACCCGATCCCCAACCAACACTGAGAGATCTGACCCGATCTCCATCCATCACTGAGAGATCTGACCCGATCCCCAACCAACACTGAGAGATCTGACCCGATCCCCAACCAACACTGAGAGATCTGACCCGATCCCCAACCAACACTGAGAGATCTGACCCGATCCCCAACCAACACTGAGAGATCTGACCCGATCCCTCCTTCCAGCACTGAGAGATCTGACATGATCCCCAACCAACACTGAGTGATCTGACCCGATCCCCAACCAACACTGAGTGATCTGACCTGACCCCATGCAAAGTAAAGAGACCTGAACCGATCTCCATCCAACACTGTGAGATCTGACCTGATCTCCATCCAACACTGAAAGATCTAGCCCGATTCCCATCCAACACTGAGTGATCTGGCCCGATTCCCATCTAACACTGAGTGATCTGGCCCGATCCCTCCTTCCAACGCTGAGAGATCTGACCCGATCCCCATCCAACACTGAGAGATCTGACCCGATCCCCATCCAACACTGAGAGATCTGACCCGATCCCCAACCAACACTGAGAGATCTGACCTGAGCTCCAGCACATGGGAGGGTGGGAGTCTACACAAGTGTTAGCAGTTCAGTTGCCTCTATTTTCTTGGTGGCATGTGTAGGTGATTTATTTACGTGAGCAAACCCTTTAAATGTTTTTGCAATGGGTAAGCCCAACTGTGTCTGAAAGAGATCGACTTGTCTGCTGCCTGTGTGCATTTGTTGTGTGTTCTAGAGGCAACATTGGTCAGTTTGCATCAGAACTCCCTGGCTGGAACTAAGCACAGTAAGGAGTTTAACAACACCAGGTTAAAGTCCAACAGGTTTATTTGGTAGCAAACGCCACTAGCTTTCGGAGCGCTGCTCCTTCGTCAGGTGAGTGGAACTAAGCAACACAAAAAGATCTAACACCTGGGGATTGCCAATGTGTCTGGACTTCCCGATCGCAGTGCTAAACTGACAGAGGCTGTCAGTTTCCACCTAGGGCCACACAGCATCCTTGTGGATTTGTTGGACATTGGACCCAGGTTCAATTCCGGCCTCGGGTCACTGTCTTGTGTA